>NC_084551.2:13805000-13997500 GCF_033978685.3 Nerophis lumbriciformis
CACACAATATAAGTCTATGAGCATGAACTGATTAAGCCTGCTCAAATGAGAGACAAAACATCTTCTAAGACAAACTGAACGATCCAGTTGCGATCAGTTGAATACACTGAGAAAACAATGAATTGATAATAAGAAAGTCCATGATCAATTCAGTACCGTATTTTTCGGACTATAAGTCGCAGTTTTTTTTCATAGTTATCTATGTTTTTTTCCTTCTTTATTATGCATTTTTGGCAGGTGCGACTTATACTCCGAAAAATGCGGTACTTTGTTAATCCTCACCAATCAGGTTGATACAATGCATACAGCACATCTTGCATTGTACACAAGCTTATATGCATATATATACTCATGCACATAAACACAGTTCATCAAACATATATTAATGTTGTTCCCCCCAGGGGAAACTGGATCAGTTACGTCACACTGATAAAGCTTAACCTATTATACTATAACAATCTACAAGGTTAATATAGTTTGCTTCTCTTTCTTCCTCTCCATTTATCTTTTTTTTTTCTTTTTTTTTTGTAATTCAAGTTTCCATTATATGTATTGTTGCATTTGAAACAATTGCAATGTTGATAATTGAGGTAATTATTATTATTATTATTCATTATCACTAGTGGAATTTCTATTGAAAGGTGGGGGAAATTATCGATTTTTAGATGCATCGCAATTCGGGCATGGACAATTATAAAATCGATTAGTAAATTTGTATTTATTGTAAATAAAGTAACGCAAACAGTTCAAAACTTTGGCTGACTGCAGAGAGCCACCTTACCGAGAGAGTCGAACAGCTCCTTTATTATAGTGCTCTTATGTTCCAGTTTTGCACACATTTCCATTAATGTAATAAATGTGGGGAATTCATTTAACTGTTTCCTATTAAGAATGCACTCTTCTTTAAAGTTCCAAGTGATGAACACATATTTAATGAAACAAAAATAAATGTAAAACTGTATTAATATACATAAATTAAAGATGCATCAATAATCAATTTTTAATTGAATCGTAGCTCCTGAATCCTAAATCCTATTGGTATTGGTAATTGTATTGCTCCATTTGTAGTGCTATAATGTTCATTGTCGTTTCTGTGTTTTTACTATCTACTTCACTAACTACTTCTTTGCTATAATTTCCGTATCATATTTGTACATATTGTAGTTACCGATGTTGTTATTGTTCTCTCTCTGTGTTATCCGCCTCTTGTCCTTGCAATTTTCCTCCTATGTCTTTTTCTTTTTCTTTCTATCCCCTCTTGCTCAGGTCCGGCTGCGCCGAACCTAAAATAAATCTGTTTAATAAGGTCAAATACAAATAAGGGAACAAGAGAAATATCCCACACTTGTCTTTGGTAAAGTAAATCTGTACAGTAGATAGGGGCATCTACGTCAACTAGATGAGGCAATTCCTGAAGAAATTGCGTGTGAATGGTCCAATGCTGAAGTGGAACTGAAATCCTGGAATTCTTTTTAGAATTGTTGAAGTAAAGCACAGTTCCCAAACAGGATGAATATTTTGAAGTTGGAACAGGTTGAATCAGATGACAAATGTGGGAGTTGTGGAACTTTGAAGAATGTCCCATTGATTTCAATGGGAATAAAAAAAAAAAAAAGGGAATTTCGGGAAAAGCGGGAACTTTTGAAAATGGTAAAAACTTGAATGGTTGGAATGAGTTTAAATGGGTGGTGTTCAATGTTCCCTCTAATTTTTCATGTGTGTGAGCAAACGCAAAAAGTCCCTGAGCATTCAGTGGAGCCCATGTGAGCAACATCAGACGTGCACACTGTGGCTACACCAGCAGCACACCTGTCCCAAACCTGACTAAATAAAAACTTAAATTTCCATCCATCCATCCATTTTCTACCGCTTGTCCCTTTCGGGTTCGCAGGGGGTGCTGGAGCCTATCTCAGCTGCATTCGGGCAGAAGGCGGGGTACACCCTGGACAAGTCCCCACCTCATCGCAGGGCCAACACAGATAGACAGACAACATTCTCTTATTATCATAATCAAATGACAGCAGTCATTTCCATGAGGTTATTTTCTAATATAAATGTTTAGCCCCACTTACAATGACAATAACAAAAAATATTGTTTTTCATGAACTGTGTACTTGTATTGTTTGTCTGGGTGGAGGTCCTGCTTTGGAAATAATTTGTACCCCTTTCAGACATTGCATTTAGTTCCCATTAAAACATTCACATGTTGCACAATGAGACGTAAGCAGGGGATCATGTGTACATTCCTGCAACTTCCTGTTTGTAAAATATATATTTTTATTAGTATTTATTTAATATACTAACAGTATTTCATGATTAATATTTATAAATTAAGATTCCTAACAAATGACACTAGAATAAGCACACATTTGATTGGTAAATCATAGTTTAACGACCTGGAATGACACTTTATGTGTGGTGTTGGAGTTGTCCGACTTTTTGTGTGGCTGTAAACGCATCACTGGCTAAGTGCCATATGTGCATGTGTTGGCGCAAGTGAGAAAGAGCGAGCGGCTGCTGTTGATATAACAAAGTTGCTTTTGGTCTGGTTTGTACTGCAGAAAATGACCACTTTTGCAAGATATCATTTTTTTTACCAATGTTTGTGATGTTTGTGATGTGTTTATGGCCGACAATAAAGAATTTTGCTCAGTAAAGTGATGGATGGAATTCATGTCCTCAAAGCGTCTCAACAGACGTTACAATATTAGAACAATGATGACGAAAACTGTGTTCTCTGTCATGTCCGTGTGTCGAAAATTGTTATGCGCTTATTTTTTTATTTGATTTTGTGCGTGGCATAGATTTGCCGTGCGCAGAGGACGCTTGAGCAGTGCGCAATTGCACAGGAGCGCACCTTAGAGGGAACGTTGGTGGTGTTGGAATTTTTTAAATCGGTCTAGAAATGTTGAAGTAGTAACATTTTTAATTGAGAAATGGCATTACGGAATTCCTGGGATTTCGGGAAAACCGGGATTTTTTCCAGTTCAAAAAACAACTTCATTTTTTGTCCTAATTAAGAGGAATGTTTTGATGGTGGAACAGTTGAAATGCGGTGAAAAAGGTGGCAGAAGTAGTCGCTGGAAAAAAGGGTGGAAATAGGGCTTTGAAATGGTTTGAATCGGTTGAAAAATGTGGAAAAATGGCCAATTCATTTTGAATGGGGAAAAATGTCCCGGAAAACCTGGAATTCTTGGGAAATTTTTGGAATTTGTCATTGGAAAGCCCGCGATTCCCGAATAGGCTGAACAGTTTGAAGTTGCAACGGTTTGAATCGGGTGAAACATGTGGAAGGTAGAGCGCGCCGAAATCTGCAGAAGAAGAAGTTGAATAATAAATCGATGAATTTTGGTGTAACTTTGGAGCATTCACACAATAATATGATTGGACTGAGTGGCTGGACAGGACAAAAACAAACAAATCTTGCATCGATTCATAGAAAATGCAAGAACACAATTATTGATTTGGTATCGATATATCCCTGTGGTGCTACAGTGGTATCCGTTTATAGCCTATACATATTTGTGTGTTTCCACCAGTTCCTGTAAATAAGTGTGTTTGTATGCGCATCGTGTGTGTGCATCCATGCATGAAGACGGACTCCTGGCTCTGGTCCAAAGATTGTTATAAGCCTGTATGTGCATGTATGTGTGGCATGGGCTGCTTGGTAGAGATGACACTGGCCGGCTATGTAAAAGTGTGTCTGACAGGGGGGGAGCGACAGAGTCAGCGCTTTTTTCTCTCCCCCTCCTTCCTCGCCCCCCCACCCCCGTTGTTCAATCCATCCAGCTGCTGTCACCACAGGGGAGCAGACAATCTATCAAGGCATCGGGATGCATTCTCCTCACCTGCGCCGAGCCTTTAATGAACAGCCAACATGATCCCGACTGACAAGCAGGAAATGGATGTAATAAAGATTGTTTCTGCATGCTCTTTGCATCCCTGATAAATCACCTCGCTGTGCAACAGATTTGGGAGCTTCATGGAAATTTGATTTCACACTGTAAGGGGGAGGATGAAGAGAGCAGTGGGGGTGAAAAAGAGCTACTAGTGGCAGGGTCACTCAATTTTATTTCCTTTTCTCTCCAACGGAGCAGTGGAGCAAAGTGTGTGGGGGTTGAAGGAGAATGAAGGAGGCACGTTTTTTTATTTTTTATTTTTTTCTTCCCTTTTCAAGCTTATATTTCATCCTCCAAATGCTCGGTTAAGCCTGGAACACACTTTTTCTGTCTGTAAGTCTATAAACAATAATAATATGTCATTCACATAAATGTCACCTACTCGGATTTAACCAACCATACCAGGAATGTAGTGGAAAATCCCAACACAACACAACATAGCTCACGAGTACGACAGGATATGGCTTTCTGTGAATCTCGGCCTACAACATACAGGGATTCTCAAACTGGGGCCAGGGGACACCCAGGGGTCCAAAAGCCCGAGGTTGGGTGTCCAAAAAATGTTTTAAGCAGAAATGTTTTGAAGTTTGACATATTGATAAAAAGTGTATGAATATACCTACTCAGTGGCCTAGTGGTTAGAGTGTCCGCCCTGAGATAGGTAGGTTGTGAGTTCAAACCCCGGCCGAGTCATACCAAAGACTATTAAAAAATGGGACCCATTACCTCCCTGCTTGGTACTCAGCATCAAGGGTTGGAATTGGGGGTTAAATAACCAAAAATGATTCCTGGGCGTGGCACCGCTGCTGCCCACTGCTCCCCTCACCTCCCAGGGGGTGGAACAAGGGAATGGGTCAAATGCAGAGGAACAATTTCACCACACCTAGTGTGTGTGTGACAATCATTGGTACTTTTTATTTATATGTATAGAAACCACTAGGCCATGAGGATAAACATTCTGTGCTAGTATGGTACGGTTGTGTGTAGGTGTTGTTGGGCCGGACACCATATGAGTTGGGAAATTGTGTTAGATGTAAATATAAATGGAATACAATGATTTGCAAATCATTTTCAACCCATATTCAATTGAATATGCTACAAAGACAACATATTTGATGTTCAAACTGATAAACATTTTTTTTTTTTGCAAATTATCATTAACTTTAGAATTTGATGCCAGCAACACATGACAAAGAAGTTGGGAAAGGTGGCAATAAATACTGATAAAGTTGAGGAATGCTCATCAAACACTTATTTGGAACATCCCACAGGTGAACAGGCAAATTGGGAGCAGGTGGGTGCCATCATTGGGTATAAAAGTAGATTCCATGAAATGCTCAGTCATTCACAAACAAGGATGGGGCGAGGGTCCTCACTTTCTCAACAAATGCGTGAGCAAATTGATGAACAGTTTAAGAAAAAACCTTTCTCAAGCAGCTACTGCAAGGAATTTACCATCTACGGTCCATAATATCATCAAAGGGTTCAGAGAATCTGTAGAAATCACTGCACGTAAGCAGCTAAGCCCGTGACCTTCGATCTCTCAGGCTATTACTGCATCAACAAGCAACATCAGTGTGTAAAGGATATCACCACATGGGCTCAGGAACACTTCAGAAACCCACTGTCAGTAACTACAGTTGGTCGCTACATCTGTAAGTGCAAGTTAAAACTCTCCTATGCAAGGCGAAAACCGTTTATCAACAACACCCAGAAACGGCGCCGGCTTCGCTGGGCCTGAGCTCATCTAAGATGGATTGATACAAAGTGGAAACAGGTTCTGTGGTCTGACGAGTCCACATTTCAAATTGTTTTTGGAAACTGTGGACGTCGTGTCCTCCGGACCAAAGAGGAAAAGAACCATCCGGATTGTTATAGGCGCAAAGTTGAAAAGCCAGCATCTGGGATGGTATGGGGGTGTATTAGTGCCCAAGACATAGGTAACTTACACATCTGTGAAGGCGCCATTAATGCTGAAAGGTACATACAGCTTTTGGAGCAACATATGTTGCCATCCAAGCAACGTTACCATGGACACCCCCGCTTATTTCAGCAAGACAATGCCAAGCCACGTGTTACATCAACGTGGCTTCATAGTAAAAGAGTGCGTGTACTAGACTGGCCTGCCTGTAGTCCAGACCTGTCTCCCATTGAAAATGTGTGGCGCATTATGAAGCCTAAAATACCACAACGGAGACCCCCGAACTGTTGAACTACTTAAGCTGTACATCAAGCAAGAATGGGAAAGAATTCCACCTGAGAAGCTTAAAAAATGTGTCTCCTCAGTTCTCAAACGTTTACTGAGTGTTGTTAAAAGGAAAGGCCATGTAACACAGTGGTGAACGTGCCTTTTCCCAACTACTTTGGCACGTGCTGCAGCCATGAAAATCTAAGTTAATTATTATTTGCAAAAAAAAAATAAAGTTTATGAGTTTGAACATCAAATATCTTGTCTTTGCAGTGCATTCAATTGAATATGGGTTGAAAAGGATTTGCAAATCATTGTATTCCGTTTATATTTACATCTAACACAATTTCACAACTCATATGGAAACAGGGTTTGTATTTGTATAATCAAATATTACATATAATATATAACAATTATAAAATATAAATCACCAAAATAAATAATAAATGATTCCCGAGCGCGGCCACCGTTACTGCTCACTGCTCCCCTTACCCCCCAGGGAGTGGAACTAGGGGATGGTTCAAATGTAATTTCACCACACCTAGTTTGTGTGTGACTATCAGTGGTACTTTAACTTTAACTTATATACAATTGATATTACCAGTACAGAAACTTATATATTTTATCAAATATTTTAGAGTGTAAATTCTACTATAAACTACTACTCCACAGGTTTTGTTTCTCTTTTCAATGCTGCCTTCAGGGTTCGTACGGGTGCTTAAAAACCTTGAAAATGCTTGGATTTTAATGTTGTGTTTTCAAGGTTTGAAAAATGCTTGAATTTTGGGTGAAGTGCTTGTAAATGCTTGGAAATGTTCTCGGCAGTCTGACTCAATAGGCTGATTATAAAGTGGAAAAAAATAAAATTACAAATATTTCCTTAAAAATGAAAGCTACACGCTTGATCTGTTGGCTTTGCACGAGCCCTTGCATTAAGTTGTTGTCATGCCTCCCCCAAGAGAACAGTGGTGCATCTCTCCATCATGCCGGCAGGTTGTCGTTTTAATGAACATGATGTATGCATGAATTATAATATAAACAAACAAGTAAACAACAATGTTATTTCTTGTAAGAAATGATGTCTACATCAATTATGATACAAACAAGTAAACAATAATAATTAATGCTATTTATTGTAAGGAATGATGTATACATAAATTATGATACAAACAAATAAACAATAATTAATGTTATTTCTTGTAAGGAATGATGTATACATGAATGATGATGATGATGATACAAACAAACAAGTAAACAACGTTTGCAAACACTAATGTCATTGAATAGTCTACATCAGGGGTGCTCACACTTTTTCTGCAGGCGAGCTACTTTTCAATTGATCAAGTCGTGGGGATCTACCTCATTCATATATATAATTGATATTTACTTATTTATGAAATATATGTTTTTGTTAACAAGTTAAAGGTGTTTAATGATAATACAAGCATGTTTAACACATATAGTTAATATTGTTAATAAATTAAAGGTGTTTAATGAAAATACAAGTATGTTTAATACATATAGTTAATATTGTTAACAAGTTAAAGGTGTTTAATGATAATACAAGCATGTATTAATATTAACATATAGTTAATATTGTTAATAAGTTAAAGGTGTTTAAAGATAATACAAGCATGTTTAACACATATAGTTAATATTGTTAATAAGTTAAAAGTGTTTAAAGATAATACAAGCATTTTTAACACATAGATTCTCCCCGTGACTGCGTGGGTTCCCTCCGGGTACTCCGGCTTCCTCCCACTTCCAGAGACATGCACCTGGGGATAAGTTGATTGGCAACACTAAATTGGCCCTAGTGTGTGGATGTGAGTGTGAATGTTGTCTGTCTATCTGTGTTGGCCCTGCGATGAGGTGGCGACTTGTCCAGGGTGTACCCCGCCTTCCGCCCGATTGTAGCTGAGATAGGCTCCAGCGCCCCCCGCGACCCCAAAGGGAATAAGCGGTAGAAAATGGATGGGATGGATTCCTTTCTTTCATGAAGACAAGAATATACGTTGGTGTATTACCTGATTCTGATGACTTGCATTGACTGGAATCAGACAGTGGTGCTGATAACGTCCGCATTTTCGAATGGAGGAGAAAAAAAGCCCTCCTTTCTGTCCAATACCACATGAAAGTGGTTGGTTTTTGGCATCTTATTTATCCAGCTTCCGTACTCCTTTGTATACACTTTACAAGAAATACATTGTCGGCAAACTCCGTAGCTTGCTAGCTTGTGCACACCAGCTTTCTGAGACTCTTATTTTGTTAGCGCAGGCAGGATGAAGCAGAGCTTTTATTGTGCAACTGTGCAGTCGGTCTTTGGAGTTTTGACGACAGGTACGGCGCCAGAGTCTGTTGAAATAAAGTGTTTCTCGCCTTCCTGTCGGTAATTTCAATGAGCTGGCGGCAGCCAGCGTCATCTCAGAAGACCCTCGGGTGCCGTGAATGTCAATCAAGTGACGAAAGTGACGTCATAGTGAAGATTTATGATCGCTCATTTTTAGGACTATTTTTTTAATGCCTGGCTGGTGATCGACTGACACACCCTCCACGATCGACCGGTAGCTCGCGATCGACGTAATGAGCACCCCTGGTCTACAGAAACACTGCTTCATTTTCTATGCCCCATTCAGCTAATAACTGGTGGTTCAATGTTAGGCTTAGGTTTTAGCAGATTTTCCGTATTTTTCCAACAGAAAGCATTTTGTGACCTCAAACAACAAGGCTATGGATTGATTCACACTGGTTTTCACCTTTTGAAGGGAACTGGAAAAACTGGAAAATGTATCTTGAAAGTCCTTAAAAAGTGCTTGAATTTGGCCATGGAAAACGTGTGTCTTAGATTGTTTTTGTTTTTTTTCCATTTAAATGCATAGACATATTAGCACACGAGCTTCCTGCACACTGCATCATACAAACACGCGCGTAACCGAGAGAACCTATCACACTTGCAGCCTAACACTTTACGCTGAAGCTCCATTGGAGAATGTAGCGAGGGGGAGAAATCAGGAGTGAATAGAGGGAGAATAATGATTAGGGTTGGAAGGAAATAATAGTGGAGGAGCAGGAGGAATACATGTGGAATGGAATAGAGGAGAAGAAAGGGAGAGCCCGATTGTGATAGGCATAGGACTGGCGAGTGTAGAGGGGGATAGGGAAGGATGGGGTGGGGGGATGCAGATATGGGGGTAGGTGGGTAATTTATGATTTAATCTAATGCAGTCTGGACCTGCTGTAAGTCACACAGACCTCAGCTGGGAAAGTAAGGGCAGAGTGGGGGAGATGTAGAAATAGAGAGAGAGACATTAACCTTTCCTTGAAGCACATGTGTACGGGGCTGTTTTATCAGACCATCATCCACCATGTAAACCTTTTCTCCTTTCCACCTCCCCTGATCTTTGCTTTCGCTTCACCAGCTGCTACTCCCCATTATTGCTGGCACTGCATCCTATAATCAGCGTGGTCTATATTTCGAATCAAAGGCTAAGATGGCCGCTGATCCTGTTACTTTGTATCACTGATCAATATTTAATCTGAGTCATCTTTTATAGACTGTATAGCCGATGCACTTTTGTTTTGCTGGGTGTACACCAATATTGGTGTAGCCCAGGGGTGTCAAACGTATGGCCCGAGGGCCGGATAAGGCCCGCGGACAGGTTTTATCCGGCCCGTGGGATGAGTTTGCTTAGTATAAAAATGAGCCAAAAATTTTGATTGAAAGAAACTACTGTTCTAAATGTGTCCACTGGATGTCGCTATAGCAATTATTTGTATCTTTGTAGATGATGCTACATATGTAAAAAAAATACAATAAACCACATGATGTTAGTGCACCAGCCGAGGAAAATGAGCAAACTACATAAATAACATACTGTAACTAGAATTTGATATTATTTTTTTTATCTTGATAGACGGAAAATGAACACCCATGAGTTGACTGATAAACATTATCACATAATATATTGGGGATAGGTTGATTGGCAACACTAAATGAGTGTGTGAATATGAGTGTGAATGTTGTCTGTCTATCTGTGTTGGCCCTGTGATGAGGTAGCAACTTGTCCAGGGTGTACCCCGCCTTCCGCCAGAATGCAGCTGAGATAGGCCATACTTGCCAACCTTGAGACCTCCGATTTCGGGAGGTGGGGGGTGGGGGTGGGGGCGGGGGCGTGGTCGGGAGTGGGGCGGGGGGGCGTGGTTGGGGGCGTGGTTAAGATATATATATATATATATATATATATATAAGAAATACTTGACTTTCAGTGAATTCTAGCTATATATATATATATATATATATATATATATATATATAAAATAAATACTTGAATTTCAGTGTTCATTTACAAACTACAACTCACAAACACTTTAGAGTTAGGCTCCACCATCAGAATGTGTACTTAAATTTCAAATATTCAGTGAGTTGATTCACCAAAACTAACCTATTATACAGGAGGAAAAAGCACACAGAACGTTTCAATTGTTCACAGACTGGTCGCGCTCATCAGAACGACAAGACACTTCCGGTCTGCAGGTGATAGCATTCAATTGGGAAGAAACGCCCTACTGCCCCCTACTGACCAATGTGAATACTGATAAATGTGTAATGACAGCTCCAAAAACGAATTCAAACCACAAAATAAAATAAATAAATCAACACAAAAATGTGACACATTATGGGTGGGTCACATATGCATGTACAGTAGATGGCAGTATTGTCCTGTTTAAAAGTGTCACAACATTGCTGTTTATGGCAGACGAACTGCTTTACGGTAGACACTGTTGTTGTGTGTTGTCAATACGTCACTCAGGTCCGCCTGAATTTCGGGAGTTTTTCGGGAGAAAATTTGTCCCGGGAGGTTTTCGGGAGAGGCGCTGAATTTCGGGAGTCTCCCGGAAAATCCGGGAGGGTTGGCAAGTATGAGATAGGCTCCAGCACCCCTCGCGACCCCGAAGGGGACAAGCGGTAGAAAATGGATGGATGGATGGATATTCAGAAAGTATAAAATACGACAAATAAAGATAGAATACTATTAACCGCAACTTGTTATATTCTTATTTTTACTGTTATATTTGTATTCTTATTGTTGCTTTTTATTTGTATTCTTATATTTTCTATTTAATTTCCATTCATACCCCCATTATTTACTTTTTAATTTTTAAATTCGATCTCAATTCTGTACACTGCTGATGGAATTTAAATTTTCCTGAGGGAACTCTCCTGAAGGAATCAATAAAGTACTATCTATCCATCTATCTATCTATCTATCTATCTATCTATCTATCTATGTAGGTGTAAAAAACAACAACAACAACAACCCAACTGTCACAAAGTGTTGGTGACGAACCCCAAGATGCAGAGACGGCAGGTTTGGTGCAGGAAAACATGATTTAATGTCCAAAAAACAAGAAAAAACACAAACCAGGAACCAGGAAAAGGCAAACTGGAAACAGGGAACAGGAACCAGCAAACAGGAAACAATAGTGATGGGTCCGGCAACACCGATGCATCGGCGCATGCGTCGAGCTCATAGAGCGAAACCCTGTGTCGGTGCGCGTACCGCTTTTAGAAAGTCACGTGACCGATCATGAGCTGTTTTGGTCACGTGACCGATACGCGAACTGTGTCGCACTGACGCCTCCTCTGTGCCCTGTGAGCAGGTCTTTTCTACAGCCGGAGAAATAATAACTAAGAAGAGAAAGCGTCTAAAATTGAATACGTTGGAAAAACTGTTTTTTTTTTTTTTTTATAAAAATGTGTAAAAATAGATAAATAATATTTTCCAGGTCCACAAGCAACCTCATTCACAACACGTTCTCTTAGATTTCCATGTTATGATACATGTTCACATTATTTATTGACTGTATCTAAAAAAGACAAAAAATATATTTTTATTTAAATGAAGTTATGAAATAATCCTAAATGAAATACAATGACTTGGTTTATATTATTGTATATACTAGGTCAGTGGTTCTCAACCTTTTTTCAGCAATGTACCCCCCTGTGAATTTTTTTAAAATTCAAATACCCCCTAATCAGAGCAAAGCATTTTTGGTTGAAAAAAAAAAGATGAAGTAAAATACAGCACTATGTCATCAGTTTCTGATTTATTAAATTGTATAACAGTGCAAAATATTGCTCATTTGTAGTGGTCTTTCTTGAACTATTTGGAAAAAAAGATATACAAATAGATAAAAACTTGTTGAAAAATAAACAAGTGATTCAATTATAAATAAAGATTTCTACACCTAGAAGTAATAATCAACTTAAAGTGCCCTCTTTGGGGATTGTATTAGAGCTCCATCTGGATTCATGAACTTAATTCTAAACATTTCTTCACAAAAAAAAAAATCTTTAACATCAATATTTATGGAACATGTCCACAAAAAATCTAGCTGTCAACACTGAATATTGCATTGTTGCATTTCTTTTCACACTTCTTTTTGACAGACATTTTAGTGACAAACCTGAGCTTGTGCTTTACGGAGTTTATGAACTTACATTCATATTTTGTTGAAGTATTATTCAATAAATATATTTATAAAGGATTTTTGAATTGTTGCTATTTTTAGAATATTTAAAAAAAATCTCACGTACCCCTTGGCATACCTTCAAGTACCCCAAGGGGTACGTGTACCCCCATTTGAGAACCACTGTACTAGGTCATAAAATCAGTGTCAGTTGAGTCGGTCCATAGGTTGCCTGTAGGGATTTTTAATGTCCAGCAGATGTCAGTATTTAGTGACACAGTATCGACACAGTATCAATACAGTTTTGCAATGTGTCGAAACGCTTCATGAGGCCTCATCAACCCATCACTAGGAAACAAGAAACAAACAGCTAAAGGATACAGGATACAGTTTACAGATAGGAGCTTACAGCTACAACGACAACGACAGCAACAGCGACAATACTCCAGCACTGACTGGAGGGCAAAGCAGGTCTAAATAGCAGCCGGCTGGCTGATTGACACCAGGTGTGGCCAGGTGCCAATCAGCCGCAGCTGAGGGGAAACAGTGCTCAGGGAGACATACAGGAAACTGAACCAAAATAAGAGCTCTGACAGGAAATAAAAACAAACACAGAGGAAAAACCAAAACATAACTAAACTGTCAGTGACAAACCTGACACCAACAACATTATGGTTTTTACATTTTCAAAATGTGCTTGTTCTATTTTCTAACATAGAAAACAATCTGAAGTTGCCTTTTTTGGAAGTTATCGTGCCGTGATTTCACCAGTCCGGCCTGCTTGGGAGTAGATTTTTCTTCGTGTGGGGTCCCCGATCTAAAATGAGTTTGACACCCCTGGTGTAGCCGCATCCTATTTCTTTTGTCCGAGTTACACATTTTGTGATGCAAAAAAACCCCAAATGTCCACTACAGAGGACCCTGGTTTAGTAATAACGAGTAACAGCAGTTAGCTGCAGCAGCACCTCCTACTGGAGTACTTGTGTCTACAATCATCATCCCTCTCCTGAGAACCATTTGCTTGGATAAATATTGGTTTTGCGTTGGCCCTTGTAATGGCGCACTGTGCAGGCGGCGGGGCCCATAAGCGACGCTGTCTGTCACGCCGACGGCAAGCCGGCGGGGGAGTCAGCGGCACATTGTCGGGTCTCTCCGACGCTCATTTGAATTCGCTCGTCCCCAATCATGCCTCGGCACTCAGTGACTACACACTTCCACTTACACAGACACACTAGTACTCCCACTACCTGTTTGGGCACCGGCTCTCTCATTTGCATGAAATAAGATGGAAATGGAGCCCTTATTTATGCCAACAGAAATGGAGTGTGTTATTAAGGGCACTATTGTGCAAAAGAGACTATGGCAGTAAGAATACATTACAGAGGCTATTTCTGGAGTGGCTCGAGTCACACGGAGGCTAATGCTTTACAGGTCCCCGATGACTTCAGTCTGGGCGCCAACACTCTGAATTGACTCCCTGGTGCTTGTTTATGGGCCTTTTATATGCAGCTGTGTGTGTGTATTTGCTGATCAGCATGGTTGTGTTAATTTTTGCGTAAATCCTACGATGGGGTTGGTTGTTGTTTAGAAGGCGATGCAGGTGTGTCAAATCCTTGGCTAGGCGGTTCAGACCCTGACCCGTCCTTGAGAACAATATTGAACTGGGAGTTTGAATCTGCACGTCCGCCACGACACTATCAACGAGTAAATGGAGTTGTAAATGTGAAGGTGTAAAAGGTAATTTTGTAAAGGGCTTTTACGAATTTCAATGGTAAAGGTGAAAGGTGAAGGTAATAAAAAAGGTAAATGAATAAGTTGGTAGGTGAAATGGGCAAAGGGTGCTGTTATTTACTACAACTAAGAGCATACCAAATTCATTTTGATTTATATTTACCGTTTTAATTTGTTTTACCCTTTAAAATCGTTTTTAATCATATTTATTTTTATATTGGTTTTATATGTATTTATTTTTTGTTTTTATTCAGTCATTGGTGGAGCTAAGGAGAATATTTTAATATTGTTTTTAATATTGTTGTGCAGCACTTTGGAAAAATTTTTGTTGTTTAAATGTGCTATATAAATAAATTGGATTAGATTGGATACCTACACTACATGCCTGCACACTAAAAAATGTTGGGTTAAAAAATAACAACAATGTTAACCCAACTGCTGGTTCAGAAAAGGACGAACAACCTTATTTGAGTTATTTCCACTCAACATTTTGGGTTCATTTTTTCAACCCAATTTTTGCGTTGAATTATTTAACCAAAAAGTTGAGTTATGATAACTTAATGTTGGGTTATTCCCAACCAAACTATTGGGTTGAATTATTTAACCAAAAAGTTGAGTTATGCTAACTCAATTTGGGGTGATTGAAAATAATGTTAGTGAGATTAATCCATAAAAAAATTCCTTTCAAGAAAAGAGTTACTCTTTAATAAAAAAAATAAAAAAAGCCTTTTACCCAAAAATGTGTTACTCGTTGAAAAACAACCCAAAAATGCTTCATAATTTTGAAAACTCAGAAATTTAGTTGCAATAATACAACCCAAAAAATTGACTGCTCTTCATTAAAATCAATAAATCAATCAATCAATGTTTATTTATATAGCCCTAAATCACAAGTGTCTCAAAGGGCTGCACAAGCCACAACGACATCCTCGGTACAGAGCCCACATAAGGGCAAGGAAAAACTCACCCCAGTGGGACGTCGATGTGAATGACTATGAGAAACCTTGGAGAGGACCGCATATGTGGGTAACCCCCCCCCCCCCCCCCCCCCCCCCTCTAGGGGAGACCGAATGCAATGCAATAGTTTCTGTTGTCTGTAGATTTTGATTCAATATTGCGGAAAAGGTGAAACAAATTTTAGATGTGCCCTGCTTGTCCAACAAAATCGCAGACAGGTTGGAGAGCATAATGACATGGATGTGGAGAGAAATGAGTGTTTCCATGGCCACATAATGCCGGTAGTACATGTAAAATCCTCATATAAAGGAAGTTATCATTTACCAATTTACAAACCCTATTTCCATATGATTTGGGAAATTGTGTTAGATGTAAATATAAACGGAATACAATGATTTGCAAATCATTTTCAACCCATATTCAGTTGAATATGCTACAAAGATAAACATCAAACTGATAAACATTTTTTTTTTTTTGCAAATAATCATTAACTTTAGAACACGTGACAAATAAGTTGGGAAAGGTGGCAATAAATACTGATAAAGTTGAGGAATGCTCATCAAACACTTATTTGGAACATCCCACAGGTGAACAGGCAAATTGGGAACAGGTGGGTGCCATGATTGGGTATAAAAGTAGATTCCATGAAATGCGCAGTCATTTACAAACAAGGATGGGGCGAGGGTCACCACTTTGTCAACAAATGCGTAAGCAAATTGTTGAACAGTTTAAGAAAAACCTTTCTCAACCAGCTATTGCAAGGAATTTAGGGATTTCACCATCTACGCTCCGTAATATCATCAAAGGGTTCAGAGAATCTGGAGAAATCACTGCACGTAAGCAGCTAAGCCCGTGACCTTCGATCCCTCAGGCTGTACTGCATCAACAAGCGACATCAGTGTGTAAAGGATATCACCACATGGGCTCAGGAACACTTCAGAAACCCACTGTCAGTAACTACAGTTGGTCGCTACATCTGTAAGTGCAAGTTAAAACTCTCGTATGCAAAGCGAAAACCGTTTATCAACAACACCCAGAAACGCCGTCGGCTTTGCTGGGCCTGAGCTCATCTAAGATGGACTGATACAAAGTGGAAAAGTGTTCTGTGGTCTGACGAGTCCACATTTCAAATTGTTTTTGGAAACTGTGGACGTCGTGTCCTCCGGACCAAAGAGGAAAAGAACCATCCGGATTGTTATAGGCGCAAAGTTGAAAAGCCAGCATCTGTGATGGTATGGGGGTGTATTAGTGCCCAAGACATGGGTAACTTACACATCTGTGAAGGCGCCATTAATACTGAAAGGTACAAACAGGTTTTGGAGCATAACATGTTGCCATCGAAGCAACGTTACCATGGACGCCCCTGCTTATTTCAGCAAGACAATGCCAAGCTTGTGTTACATCAACGTGGCTTCATAGTAAAAGAGTGCGGGTACTAGACTGGCCTGCCTGTAGTCCAGACCTGTCTCCCATTGAAAATGTGTGGCGCATTATGAAGCCTAAAATACCACAACGGAGACCCCGGACTGTTGAACAACTTAAGCTGTACATCAAGCAAGAATGGGAAAGAATTCCACCTGAGAAGCTTAAAAAATGTGTCTCCTCATTTCCCAAACGTTTACAGAGTGTTGTTAAAAAGGAACGGCCATGTAACACAGTGGTGAACGTGCCCTTTCCCAACTACTTTGGCACGTGTTGCAGCCATGAAATTCTAAGTTAATTATTAATTGCAAAAAAAAATTATGTTTGAGTTTGAACACCAAATATCTTGTCTTTGTAGTGCATTCAACTGAATATGGGTTGAAAAGGATTTGCAAATCATTGTATTCCGTTTATATTTACATCTAACACAATTTCCCAACTCTTATGGAAACGGGGTTTGTACATAAAAGGACACAGATGACCAACATTTCACATTTCAGTCATATTTCATAATACCAATTAGCTTTTGAGCAATCGGTAAATAACTAACTATACTTTGAACGCCCCCTTTCCATGATGGGGCAAAAAGCTGATCCTGTACGTGTGCACGTAATAACAAAAATGACTATTTTGATGGTCATGTGAATGGCGATATCTTATTTTTGCAGTGGGGTTACAGCGGTGGATTAGTTTTGAAGTTATTGCCTTGTTTTTTTTGCAGCTGTTTTCTTTACAGAGTTGGTAATGAAGTTTATAGCATGTGACTACAGCTGCCTCAGAGTGTTTCTCGTCTATCCTCCCGAAAGGCTGTCACATTGAAAACAAGATGCTAATGGAGGCGTAGAAAAAAATGTTGTAGTGAGTGAAAATCCCGCCCTCCCGTGTTTAAATTGTTGTAAACAGTATTGTTTCCTCTCAGTCAAAGGTATATGATGAGATCATTTTGCTGATGGCTTCAGTATTCTGTATTGGAAGCGGCTTATAACAAATCTGCTCCAACAATGGACTGTGTAACTGGCCTCATGTAGCATGTGTCACTTGGTGTGTGTTCACGAACAAAACAACTGAAGCAAGTAGAATGAAAGAAAAAGAGAGAATAGAGGGCAAAGAGCGCCGCTGTTGGGAAAACACACATCAAATAAGCTAATGTCAAGTCCAGTGTGGTCCCATAACTTCTCCATTCAACGAGAGGTCAAACTGAGGTCAAGCTCTATTGATTTCTTCCTAGGCTTTGTGGCAGTATTTCTTTCCATTAACAGCATGTGCAGGCCTTCACCAGCACCGGAGGTGATTCACTGTCATGGGGAGAGAACAGGAGAAAATAAGTACTGAATATACTGAAATCCACGTGGAAATGCAATATGTGACAACTATGGTACGTGTGTTGTTGAAGATATACAATCATGGTCAAAAGTTTACATACACTTGTAAAGAACATAATGTCATGGCTGTCTTGAGTTTCCAATAATTTCTACAACTCTTGTTTTTTTGTGATAGAGTGATAGGAGCACATACTTGTTGGTCACAAAAAACATTCATGAAGTTTGGCTCTTTTATGAATTTATTATGGGTCTACTGAAAATGTGACCGAATCTGCTGGGTCAAAAGTATACATACAGCAATGTTAATATTTGGTTACATGTCCCTTGGCAAGTTTCACTGCAATAAGGCGTTTTTGGTAGCCATCCACAAGCTTCTACTTGAATTTTTGACCACTCTTCTTGACAAAAAATTGGTGCAGTTCAGCTAAATTTGTTGGTTTTCTGACATGGACTTGTTTCTTCAGCATTGTCCACACGTTTAAGTCAGGACTTTGGGAAGGCCATTCTAAAACCTTAATTCTAGCCTGATTTAGCCATTCCTTTACCACTTTTGACGTGTGTTTGGGGTCATTGTCCTGTTGGAACACCCAACTGCGCCCAAGACCCAACCAATTATTTTAGGTTGTCCTTAAGAATTTGGAGGTAATCCTCTTTTTCTCATTGTCCCATTTACTCGCTGTAAAGCACCAGTTCCATTGGCAGCAAAACAGGCCCAGAGCATAATACTACCACCACCGTGATTGACGGTAGGCCTGGTGTTCCTAGGATTAAACGCTTCATCTTTTCTCCTCCAAAGATATTGCTGGGTATTGTGGCCAAACAGCTCGATTTTTGTTTTCAGCTGACCACAGAACTTGTCCTCCAGAAGGTCTTATCTTTGTCCATGTGATGTCAGATGAAACCAACCAGAAGCTTGCCAGAAGCTTGTGGATGGCTACCAAAAGCGCCTTATTGCAGTGAAACTTGCCAAGGGACATGTAACCAAATATTATCATTGCTGTATGTATACTTTTGACCCAGCAGATTTGCTCACATTTTCAGTAGACCCATAATAAATTTATAAAAAAGCCAAACTTCATGAATGTTTTTTGTGACCAACAAGTATGTGCTCCAATCACTCTATCACAAAAAAATAAGATTTGTAGAACTTATTGGAAACTCAAGACAGCCATGACATTATGTTCTTTACAAGTGTATGTAAACTTTTGACCACGACTGTATCTATGTGCCCTATTACTCACTGGCAACCAGTGCCTGAAGTCAGCTGGGATAGGCTCCAGCTCACCTAAGAAAACAAGCAGTATGGAAAATTGATTAATGTTAGTACATGTACTTGAACGACAACTGTTTATGTTTATACATCCATCCATCCATTCTAGTTTATACCACTTATCCTTACGAGGGTCGCAGGTAAGCTGGAGCCTATCCCAGCTGACTTGAGGCGAGAGACGGCGTACAACCTTGACCGGTCGCAGTCATTTGCCGGGCACATATACACAAACAACCATTCGCTCTCACATTCATACCGGTTGAGAATTTAGACTCTCCAATTGACATGACATGCATATTTTTGGAATGCGGGAGGACCCCAGTGTACCTGGGGGGGAAAAAAACATGCACGCACAGGTAAGACATGCAAATTCCACACTAGGGTTGTCTCGATACCAATATTTTGGTACCGGTATCGGTACCAAAATGTATTTCAATACTTTTCGATACTTTTCTAAATAAAGGGGATCACAAAAAATTGCATGATTGGCTTTATTTAAAAAAAATCTGAGGGTACATTAAACATATGTTTCTTATTGCAATCGAATATCAATGTTGTCCTTAAAAAAAATAGTGAACATACTAGACAACTTGTCTTTTAGTAGTAAGTAAGCAAACAAAGGCTCCTAATTTGTCTGCTGACATATGCAGTAACATATTGTGTCATTCCCCATTCTATTATTTTGTCAAAATCATAAAGGACAAGCTGTAAAAAAATATTATTAATTTACTTGTTCTTTTACTGTTAATATCTGGTTATTTTCTGTTTCAACATGTTCTATCTACACTTTTGTTAAAATGTAATAATCACTTATTCTTCTGTTGTTTGGATACTTTACATTAGTTTTGGATGATACCACAAATTTAGGTATCGATCCGATACCAAGTAGTTAGAGGGTCATACATACACAATTTAAGTGCTCATGTGTCCAGGAACGTATTTCCTGAGTTTATGAATATAATATGAATTTTTTTTAAAAAGAAAAAATATTTTGTGACGATAAAAAAAATCGACGTAATCGTAGTAGTATCAACTAGATATGCTCTTGTACTTGCTATCATTACAGTGGATGTCATGTGTAGATCCACTCATGGCATTTGTTTACATTGTGATGCCGGTGAGCTATAGTATCCTCCAACGGTGTGTAGTGAAGCATGTTTAGCTATTCCTCGTCCTGCAGGGATGATACTTGTAAAAAACTCACTTTATTTGTCGCCATGAAGGCGAGGATAAGTGATTTAGAAGAAGCTAAAACACTGCCGATTCCGGATGGACATTAGCCGCTAACTAGCTAGCCTTGTTTTAAAACACCTCTTCCTGAGGGCGTTTCAGTGTTATAGTTTCACCTTTATCATTAGTTTTTAAGGCAAAATGCGTCCGTTCTCCCTTTTCTGTCTACACACTGTGTCTGCTTGTAAGTACTCTGTGATTGTGCGCTGCCGAACATGCTCGGAAAACCAGCAATGTCACGACGTGACGACGATGTGCCTGTAAAAAAAAAAAAAAAAATATGGCAAACAGGTACTTTTCAAACAGAGTATGTTTTTCTATTCATTAGTACCACGATACTATACTAGTACCGGTATACCGTACAACCCTATTCCACTCATAGACGTCCAAACGGAGATTTGAACGCAGATTTCCTGACTGTGCGGCCTACATGCAAACCACTCGGTCACCGTGTGTCCTAGTTTTTTTTTACACACTCCACAAAAATATGTATACATCTGAGAGTTACTTTGACAAAAAGAATAGAGAGGTGAGTGTCACGCTGACGCATCATTGCCGTGACCCCAGGATACAGAGCTAGATGTTCAGGTCAAATAATTAAAATTCTTTACATAGACAGCTAAAAAACAGCAGAAGCACAATGCATATAGCGACAGCAGAGCAACTCATGCACAGTGACACAAAGGCAATAATTCAGCACTGGAAAGTAGCTGAATTTCTAATCAAATACGCTTGATTAGAAATAGAAAACAGGTGTGCCGGCATGAAACAGGAAGTACAAACAAAATAAAAGCACAAGGAAATTAAATAATACACAACCCAGGAAAATAACCAACAAAGTGCAGTCATGAGGAATCATGATAGTTAGCTATTTGTGTTGTGTATATATATGACTGGCAACTTTCAAATTGTTCTTTATTTACAAAGGTGATCTCCACTCAAACAGTGTGGTCTAGTGTTGTCCCGATACCAATATTTTGGTACCGGTACCAGGACCAAAATTATTTAGATACTTTTCGGTACTTTTCTAAATAAAGGGGATCACAAAAAATTGCATTATTGGCTTTATTTTAACAAAAAAATCTTAAGGTACATATGTTTCTTATTGCAAGTGTGTCCTTAAATAAAATAGTGAACATACAAAACAACTTGTCTTTTAGTAGTAAGTAAGCAAACAAAGGCTCCTAATTTAGCTGCTGACATATGCAGTAACATATTGTGTCATTTTCCATTCTATTATTTTGTCAACATTATTAAGGACAAGTGGTAGAAAATGAATTATTAATCTACTTGTTCATTTACTATCTGCTTTCTTTCTCTTTTAACATGTTCTACCTACACTTCTCTTAAAATGTAGTGGCGGTACTTTTCAGAGGCGGTATAGTACCAAATATGATTCATTAGAGGCTTAATGTCTGTATACAGTAGAAATATTGAAAGTTGAAGCAAACATATTTTGGCCCTTTGTTGAGTTACTCAAAATCAAATGGTGAGCTATTGGCTCACGAGCTACCTGTTGGAGAGCCCTGTATCAGCGTGTGTGCGTGTGTGTGTGTGCGTGTGTGTGTGTGTGTGTGTGTCTTAGCTGGCATGCAGTGATGAATCGCAGCAGTCGCCTGTTTACCGAGCCTCATGATTTCCTGTGCGTGCATGGAACATGCGGAGTTTGGCAGGATTAATGAGCACGCAGCATGTTGAACGGTTGTTTGGCTCTACGAAGGACTCCATCCCTGATGCTGACGCAGACCCTCGACACATTCATACACACACAGACACACACACACACACACACGCGCGCACACAGCTTTTTAGCACATTAAAGGAGAACTGCACTTTTTTTTGTTTTGTTTTGCCTATCATTCACAATCCTTGTGTGAGACAAGCACACATAATGTATGTCTTTCTTTCTTTTATGCATTCTAAATCATAAATAAACGCTAGCAAAAGGTGGCTAACAAAACAGGTAATGGTATTTATTATATATTGCCTATAAAACCCTCTGAAAATCATGCAAAAACCTTCATCATTTTTATCTCCAGACAGTATATGTAATGTATCAATCAATCAATCAATCCTTGGTTCAGATCCCACACCAGGGCAAGGAAAAACTCAACCCAGTGGGATGACAATGAGAAATCTTGTAGTAACAGTCACATTCATAATAACATCCATCCATCCATTTTCTACCGCTTGTCCCTTTTGGTGTCGCGAGGGGTGCTGGAGCCTATCTCAGCTGCGGTAGGCGGGTTACACCCTGGACAAGTCACCACCTCATCGCAGTCTAATAACACGTTTTGGTCATATTAAGCTTGACGGCGGCATATTGATTCTTTCAACAATGTCTACCAATAATATTTGTTTTATTGACAATTTATGAATTAATGTATTCATTTGACTAGCTTGGATTATTGAATGGAATTATAGGAATTTGATGTGATTTGATTTCGTTATCAAAGATTCTCAAGAAGATCAAAATGATGCCATTTTTTAATAATCAGATTAATCAAGGTGTTGCTGTGAATTACTTTGGATTAAAGACAAATCAGCATTGTTTTTTTAAAATTAAAAAATTTAAATAATGAAAGTGTTACGGTTGTACAGGGGAAGAAGACGGCACAGACAAGAGGGATGTCGTTTGACTCTATTTATTAATATATAACATTTACAAGGGAAATGAGACGTGTAATTAATCCAAACTATGTGTGGGAATTAACTGTAGTGTGTTACATGTAGTGTTGAGCGAGAGGCGGAAGTCCAAGAGGGGCAGGGCTCGCTCGGAGGTCCGTGAGCAGACGTGAGGTCGAGGGGAGGAGAGAGGCGTCAAAGTCCGTGTCCGGGCGGGAGGTCGAGATCCAAGATGCAGCCATGGAACCAAAGGGAACGCGAGGAGACGAGACACACAGCTTGTGACGTGGGGAGAAAGGAGGACACGAGACAATGAACACGAAGGGGGAGAAACACAGAGAGCAAAAGACTGCGCATAGAGCTTGACGTATCGGCTTACTGTACTGAACAGGAAACTACGTTCTGGCACAGGATAGCAGGTTGCGCTGGCTTATGAAGGCAGATCCAAAACCTTTTTCATGTTCAATCTGCGGTAAAGAATTTACACATAGGCAACATTTGAAAATGCACATGAGAATACACCCTGGAGGAAAACCTTTTTCCTGGTTCAAACACTGATGACATTTATTAGTTTTGGTTTTTCTCCAGTGTGTATCCTCTCATCAGCGACAGGTGCGTTGATTGCTGGCGATTGATTGCAGCTGCTTGCTGCCGCCGGACTGGCACGAGCCTGGCGCGCTCCAGGAGGTGCGCCCAGCGCAGCGCACACATGAATGTGCACTGACGTGCGCCCGGGCCCGTGACAGGAAATATAAAAATAAGCATTTATTATTAATCTATGTTAATAGTGTTATATTTTGCACGGGCAAATACACTCAGGAATATAATATAACATATATTACATATATGTTATATTTTATATTGCTACTATGGTACATTTTTAGTCTACTTTATACCTTTTATTTTCACCCTCTTTTTGTGCCCTTGTGTGCATTATCCTTTCCATCCTTACCCTTTCCTTTCCTTTGTGACTGAGCTACTGCGTGGAACAATTTCCCTTGTGGATCAATGGTTTGTCTAAGTCTAAGTCTAAAGAAAGACAGGAATGTATATGCATTTTGAAACAACTATGTAACAAAAGACTAAACAGGCATTTATAAACATTTTAATTTTGACTGGCCTTGAATAAATACAATTTAGCTTTCACTTTTTTCCTTATGTGTGACTGCATGCAACTGATAAAGTGTGTATGCATGTCACTATGTGTTACATTAGGCACGTCTATGTTTATGCTTGTGTTTTATGTTGTTTTTTTTAGCATAGAGTAGATTGTGCAAAGGAATCCCACACTGATGATTCCTGTGTGTGTGTGTGTGTGTGTATGTGTGTGTGTGGCCAGAAAAATGGCTGCTAGAGAGAAATACAGAAGGCTAGTAGAAATCAAATCACTTAATTGCTGCATTTCATCTCCATCTTGTGGTCCATGGCGGCCAGCTAGCAACCCTGGCTGTGATTCATGGACAAGAGGGAGGCCTGTGAGCAGCGCCATCCCTCATCGGCACCCGGCCGCTTGCGTACCCAAAGCACCCACACAATTACAGTGATTAATATGACTTGTTTTGGTTGTTTGTTTGCTTTTCCATTATTTTCCTTCACTTTCTCTGGGAATGGGGGCGGTGTTTAATGCCGCCTCTGACGAGTCAGAAATAAACAATTTGCCATTTTAAGCTCATTTCTCTCTCCTTACTCCCCCCCCCTCTTTGTGGGATTTTTAGCCCACTGAGACTCCGGAAGAAGGAGTGCAAGAGAGTTGAGCGCGCAAGAAGAGAGGGAGCCTGAGATGTAGATAAGAGGGGATATAAATATAGGGAGAGAGGATGTTCAGAGATGCTCCGAGGAGATGAAGAATATCAAAATGTAGAGAGAGAGAGTGCAGATGTTGAGCGAGTGCAAAGAACACAATGGAGTGTGAGAGTCTGAGGCTGACGAGAAAGTGAGACATAAACAAGGAGAAGGAAGGTGAAAGTTTGGTGTGCATCATGTCAGTCATGCACACACCTGCATTTCAAAACAAGGTGCGGTTCCCGTGAAATAGATTAATAAAGGGTCTCATGACCCTTCCTGACAGTTTTGGGGTTGTGTTTATTATTTTCCTGTTTTGGTGTTACTTCCGTTCGAACGCTCGTATTTATAGTTTTCACTTCCTGTGTGCCTCGCTTGTCCGCCACGGAGCTCTGGCTCTCATGGTGCGTTCTATTTCTACTGGGAAATCGGAATTTCCGAGTTCCTAGTAGGGTTGTACGGTATACCGGTATTAGTATAGTACCCCGATACTAATGAATCATATTCGGTACTATACCGGCTCTGAAAAGTACCGGTCCACCATTCGCCCCCACACCCCCTCGTCGTCACGGTGTGTCATTGCTGGTTTTACGAGCAGAGGAGCATGTTCGGCAGCACACAATCACGGAGTACTTACAAGCAGACACAGTGTGTAGACAGAAAAGAGAGAACGGACGCATTTTGGCTTAAAAACTTAACAATAAAGGTGAAGTTATAACACTGAAGAGGTGCTTTCAGACATGGCTGGTTAGCTAGCAGCTAACGTCCATTTGTAGTCGGCAGTGTTTTAGCTACTTCTAAATCACTAATCCTCGCCTCCATGGCGACAAATAAAGTACGATTATTTTACAAGTATCATCCCTGCAGGACGAGGAATAGCTAAACATGCTTCACTACACACCGTAGCTCACCGGCATCAAAATGTAAACAAACGCCATGGGTGGATCTACACCTGACATCCACTGTAATGATACCAAGTACAGGAGCGTATCTAGTCGATACTACTATGATTACATCAATATTTTTTGGCATCACAACATCTTTAATTTTTTTTAAATTCATATTATGTTTATAAACTCAGGAAATATGCCCCTGGACACATGAGGACTTAGAATATGACCATTGTATGATCCTGTAACGACTTGGTATCGGATTGATACCTAAAATTGTGGTATCATCCAAAACTAATGTAAAGTAGCCAAACAACAGAAGAATAAATGATTATCAAATTTTAACAGAAGTGTAGATAGAACATGTTCAAAGATAAAGTAAGCAGATATTAACATTAAATGAACAAGTAGATTAATAATTCATTTTCTACCACTTGTCCTTAATAATTTTGACAAAATAATAGAATGGAAAATGACACAATATTTTACTGCATATGTCAGCAGCTAAATTAGGAGCCTTTGTTTGCTTACTTACTACTAAAAGACAAGTTGTCTTGTATGTTTACTATTTTATTTAAGGACAAACTTGCAATAAGAAACATATGTTTAATGTACCGTATGATTTGTTGTTCAAATAAAGCCTATAATGCCATTTTTTGTGGTCCCCTTTATTTATAAATAAAGTTGATTTGATTTGATTTGATTTAGAAACGTATCAAAGAACCGAAAAAGTATCAAAATAATTTTAGTGCCGGTACCAAAATATTGGTTTTGGGACAACACAACTGTACAACCCTATTAGCACTTCAGATTAATTTTTGTCGCCCTAAATCAGAAACATACGATGTATTGTTGAACGTTAATATATGGTAAAGTTATTTTAACGTAAACTAAATTTGTTTCTGGTGTTTTACACGTTCTACACCTCTAGAAATAACGTCTTTGTTTCCTCTTCATCCGCTGTTTTTGAAGGCTGCAGAAAGAGTGCATATTTTCCCATAGGATGTTTATAATTACACAAGGCAAGCACAAAAATAGCTTTCGTTGATGTGGCCATCTTGATTAATACAAACTAGTACACGTGGCACTTAATTTATATTACATAGTTTAACAATACATATTTAAATATACATCTGAGTACATACACTCATGGGTATGTATACCATATCAATTCTGGCCCTTTCATTTTGAACAGTTCTTTTTCCAGGGTGGAAGAATGACACAATGTATCATCTTCAATTATTAAAAATAAATAAATCAATTGGGCGGATTTGCTTAATTATACAAAATTATACATGGAGACTGAAGCTATGTGTTGCAATCAGTTTTGTTAGAGAAGCATTTAAAAACAAGTTTCAAATGTGTGAGTTGGGTTGTACAAACACTGCAATTGTTGTATGCAAACAAACAAAACTAACATAGTCTTCCTCCCTGTGACTAATGTTTACTTGTTGTTGTAAGTGTAGTGTATGGAATGTGGACTCTATCTATGTAGGAATGTGTGCAAAATATAAAACATCCCTTACCAATTCAGCACAATTATACTATATATTTACTTATTGTTGTACCTTCAATTCAATCCCATTTGCACTGTTAGGGTTTAAAAAATGCATTGGATTTATCATGATGTTTGTCTTTTAACACAATCATAGTGATAATGTGTATAGTACTTATTCACTTGTGTTAGTCATAGGTCATTTAGGAATACAATTTGTCATTTGTTATATATTTAGTTTCTCTCTTGTTTCCCCTTTTCCTTCTCTACACTCAAGGAGCTGAGATAGATTGCTCCCAACGTAGCATCCCCTGCTGCTGCCCCCTCACCTGATGAAACACCGGGCGGTTTTACCAGTGTGACTTACTGACTTTTGCTGAAATCAACATTGACAATGATCACTCTTCAAAACCAATGATGTGTTTTGCATCAAACTGGAGCTTCATTTGTTTTTTTTTGTCAAACATCTAAAATAGCTGCTCTGTGACTGCTTGTTGTATTAATGGTACCTCCACAGGAGCTATTAAATATGCAAAATCGTGTCTTTCACTTTCCTAAAGATTTGAAAACACATTATTGGTAAACATATAGTGTGAAAGTACATACTTAAAAAAAGTTGTGTAGTCTGGGCAGCTTAATGTTATTAATGTTGACACGTGATTGCATGTTACACATACCGTATTTTTCGGACTACAAGTCACAGTTTTTTTCATAGTTTGGCCGGGGGTGCGACTTATACTCAGGAGCGACTTATGTGTGAAATTATTAACACATTACCGTAAAATATCAAATAATATTATTTAGCTCATTCACGTAAGAGACTAGACGTATAAGATTTCATCGGATTTAGCGATTAGGAGTGACAGATTGTTTGGTAAACGTATAGCATGTTCTATATGTTATAGTTATTTGAATGACTCTTACTATAATATGTTACGTTAACATACCAGGCACATTCTCAGTTGGTTATTTATGCCTCATATAACGTACAATTATTCAGCCTGTTGTTCACTATTCTTTATTTATTTTAAATTGCCTTTCAAATGTCTATTCTTGGTGTTGGCTTTTATCAAATACATTTCCCCAAAAAATGCGACTTATACTCCAGTGCGACTTATATATGTTTTTTCCTTCTTTATTATGCATTTTCGGCAGGTGCGACTTATACTCTGGTGCGACTTATACTCCGAAAAATACGGTACATACATACATTCAACCACGCACAACCACATTTTACAGTTTCACCACACTTAGTGTGTTTGTGACTATCGTTTGGTACTTTAACTTTAACATCCATCCATCCATCCATCTTCCTCCGCTTATCCGCTTTAACATAATCTTCCTAAATAACGCAAACAGACACCAAAACCCATTAATTTAATTTGTTTTATTCAGCCCCTAAGCCTTTTAGCAGCTATAAAATTATAGAATGATATTGCTGAATAGACGACATATCTAATATTTTTAATTTATGACAGTCCAAATATGTTGACATACACTGTAGGACAAATGGTTCTCTGTCCTGCTGCCTTTGCAGCGTGAAGCCCTCTTTTTTCACAGTCGTGTGTTTAAGTAACTGCTAATTTACACACAGCTTTTAGACGCGGTAAATAAAGATTCAAAATAGCACCCTAACAACAGTTTTAGTCTTGATAAATCACATTACGTGTGCTGAATTATTACAAATTCCTCTCCTCTTTCCCAGTATTACTCCGGTGCGACTTACACTCCGAAAAATACGGTACATAACGTATTTTCTGGACCGTAAGGCGCACTGCCGATGAATGGTCTATTTTCGATCTTTTTTCATATATAAGTCACACCGGATTATAGGGCGCATTAAAGAAGTCATATTATTATTATTTTTTTCTAAATTGAAAACACTTCCTTGTGGTCTACATAACATGTAATGGTGGTTCTTTGGTCAAAATGTTGCATAGATTATGTTTTACAGATCATCTTCAAGCCGCTTTCTGACAGTCGCTTCCTGATGCGCCGTTTTGTGGGCGGTCTTATTTACGTGGCTCACCTTCGGTAGCATCTTCTCCCGGTAATCTTTGTTGTAACGGTGTAGCGTGCAAGGACGGGAGTGGAAGAAGTGTCAAAAGATGGAGCTAACTGTTTTAATGACATTCAGACTTTATTTAAATCAATAACGGAGCAGCCTCTCCTCATCCGGAAACAACAACAATGCCGGAAATGTGTCCCGTGAAAAAACGTCCGACCGGAACTCTCTAATAACTAAAGTTCTTTGGGTGAATAATGTCAACTCACTACACCGGTATGTTTTAGCGCTTTCATGGCGAGTTTACTGACAAATATAAGTAAGAACTTTACACTATTTTATATTAGAAATGGCAACAGCGGAAGATAAATGTCCATGTCAAAAAGATAGAGAAAAAGAAGAAACTTATCGACTACAAAGGCAGACTCGCGCAATTTGTCAGAATTTATGCAGATCCCAAATACACATCAGCAGGTACCAGAAGGGAAGAAAAATTGCTTTTGCATAATGTGGCAAAACAAAAACACCAGATAATATGTCTTACCTGATACACACACCATAATAATACTCGTATGTTTAATGCGCCGACAATCCATCAAGCGGTGCGGCTTCATAGCTTACCAAAGTCGTACTAAAACATTTTGATAGATTTTTGAGCGCCGTGTGTAATGTTCTATATTTTCAATGGAACATATACAATGTTTGTTTTGTTTACTTGAGTCATGTTGTCATCATAGTGCAGTCTACACGTATCTCATATGTTTGACTACCATCTACTGGTCACACTAGTCATTACACCATGTACCAAATAAAATAGCTTTGAGGTCGGTAAGCAAAACCAGAATTATTCTGTACATTAGGCGCACCGGGTTATAAGGCGCACTGTCGAGTTTTGAAGAAAAACAATAATTTTAAGTGCGCCTTTAAGTCCGGTAAAAAAGGTATATTTATAATGGGAGCTGCCAATGTCCAAAAAAATTCTTAAAGGGAGGAATTTTGGCCACAATCCCTATGTGAGACAAGAACGCTTGTGTATTTCTCTTTTATGTGCAGTGTAAATCATAAAAAAAACCTTCTAGCTAGAGACAACTAACAAAGTAAACAATGAGTATATGATCTATCCAAAAAAAACAATAAAATAAGAAAGTCCAGTTTTTCTTTAAACTAGCTCTTCAGATTTTAGCTTCATTGTGACACAAAAGTAATTGATCATACATATCACTCTCACACTGAGTTTCTGCACCAATTACATAATATTGTCTTTTCTATACAAAGACATGCACCTGGGGATAGGTTGATTGGCAACACTAAATTGGCCCTAGTGTGTGGATGTGAGTGTGAATGTTGTCTGTCTATCTGTGTTGGCCCTGCGATGAGGTGGCGACTTGTCCAGGGTGTACCCCGCCTTCCGCCCGATTGTAGCTGAGATAGGCTCCAGCGCCCCCCGCGAACCCAAAAGGGAATAAGCGGTAGAAAATGGATGGATGGATATACTACACTCGTCCCGTTTATTGCGATTAATTGGTACCAGATACGACCGCAATAAACAAAGTTCCGCAAGTAGAATTATTGTTAATACTAGGGATGTCCGATAATGGCTTTTTGCCGATATCCAATATTCCGATATTGTCCAACTCTTTAATTACCGATACTGATATCAACCGATATATACAGTCGTGGAATAAACACATTATTATGCCTAATTTGGACAACCAGGTATGGTGAAGATAAGGTACTTTTTCAAATTTTTTATAAAATAAGATAAATAAACTAAAAACATTTTATTGAATAATAAAGAAAGTAGAACAATATAAAAACAGTTACAAAGAAACTAGTAATTAATGAAAATTAGTAAAATTAACTGTTAAAGGTTAGTACTATTAGTGGACCAGCAGCACGCACAATCATGTGTGCTTACGGACTGTATCCCTTGCAGACTGTATTGATATATATTGATATATAATGTAGGAACCAGAATATTAATAACTGAAAGAAACAACCCTTTTGTGTGAATGAGTGTAATTGGGGGAGGGAGGGTTTTTTGGGTTGGTGCACTAATTGTAAGTGTATCTTGTGTTTTTTATGTTGATTTAATAAAAAAACAACAAAAAAAAAAACAATACCGATAATAAAAAAAACGATTCCGATAATTTCCGATATTGCATTTTAACCTATTTAGCTAGGGACATCCCTAGTTAATACATATACAATTTTCATAGTTAGAGCATACAAAAAACTAATTACGACCTTTGAAATAAAGTATATCTAAATGTTATTAAATGTCCGTTTTTTTGTTTTTAACAGAATTAGAGCCCTGTAAACATGAAATAATATTGCATTTCTTGTTTCACCCAATTTAGTAGCCTTGAGTGTGTTCTATTGCAGATTACAGTACTCACCTGTAGCCTGGTGGATCGTCCAAGCGTCATTGCTATGACCATTGCCTGGCCACTACTACACGGCCACGACGTGGAAATATTTAGTCACATTCTGGTTAATTCCTCTGAATTAGAACTGGGCTTTAATGTGCCTGTGCCACATGTGTAAGTTTTTCTGCGAAAAACCTGGTCAACAGTCGCAGCTACAATCATTAGCTTTGTTTTTAGCATCCTGTCTAGCTTGCATTGCTTGCCCTGCTCAAAGCTGTGTTGTTGATGTGGAACACAAAGTGCATCCTGAATTCATTTGCCCGCACAGCTGTTGAGAGCTGATAGCAGTCTCAGTTATCCTGATGTGTCGCACCAAATGAATGATGATTTGCCCCGCTGTTGTCTTTTGATGTCACTCACGTCAAAGTCTCACTAATGTGGAGGTGTGTTGTTGGTGGGGCAGGAGTTGATGATGAAGTCCATCAAAAAATTGTTCTGCCAAAAAGTTGGTCAACTTGAGATTTTGGCGGTGAAGATACATTACTGCCAATGTTAGCCGGTAGTTTTGTTGTTAAGCGGTGTTCACCTTGAGCTGCAACGAAAGTCCCGCTATCTTTATTAATCACCACAGTATAATAGGACAAAATAAGACCAATACTCCGCTGTTATACAAAACCCAAAACCAGTGAAATTGGCGCATTGTGTAAATCTTAAATAAAAACAAAATACAATGATTTGCAAATCCTTTTCAACCTATATTCAATTGAATAGACTGCAAAGACAAGATACTTAACGTTCGAACTGAGAAACTTTGTTATGTTTTGCAAATAGTAGCTTTAATTTGATGCCTGCAACATGTTTCAAAAAGCTGACACAAGTGGCAAAAAAAGACTGATAAAGTTGAGGAATACTCATCAAACACTTATTTGGAACATCCCACAGGTGAACAGGCTAATTGGGAACAGGTGGGTGCCATGATTGGGTGTAAAAGTAGATTCCATGAAATGCTCAGTCATTTACAAACAAGGATGGGGCGAGGGTCACCACTTTGTGAACAAATGCCTGAGCAATTTGTCGAACTGTATAAGAACAATATTTCTCAACGAGCTATTGCAAGGAATTTAGGGATTTCACCATCTACGGTCCGTAATATTATCAAAAGGTTCAGAGAAACTGGAGAAATCACTGCACGTAAGGCCGAAAACCAACATTGAATGCCCGTGACCTTCAATCCCTCAGGCGGTGCTGCTTTTAAAAACCGACATCAGTGTGTAAAGGATATCACCACATGGGCTCAGGAACACTTCAGAAAACCACTGTCAGTAACTACAGTTCGTCGCTACATCTGTAAGTGCAGGTTAAAACTCTACTATGCAAAGCGCAATACATTTATCAACAACACCCAGAAACGCCACCGGCTTCGCTGGGCCCGAGCTCATCTAAAATGGACTGATGCAAAGTGTAAAAGTGTTCTGTGGTCTGATGAGTCCACATTTCAAATTGTGTTTGGAAACTGTGGACGTTGTGTCCTCCGGAACAAGGAGGAAGAGAAGCACCCAGATTGTTATAGGCGCAGAGTTCAAAAGCCAGCATCTGTGATGGTATGGGGGTGTATTAGATACAATTTGGAATGTTGCACAAGTCTGCTACCTAAAGGAAAACCTAGGATTTGTTGTATGTTCATTTATGTAAATATTGAAGTTTAAAGACTGTTTTCTAATATGGTAGGATATTTGTGAATGTTGTTTGCTCAAAAAGGCTGTGAGGGCCAATTAGTGATCGTGTTCTGTTGCCTCTAGAGCATGGGTGTCAAACTCTGGCCCGCGGGCCAAAATTGGTGAAATTTCACTTGGCCCTTGAGGCGATATCAAATTAACACTAAAGCTGGCCTGCCGATTATATATTGCGGCGGTGCCGCGGTAACACCGCATTCACCGCTAATTCTAATACTTGCCAACCCTCCCGGGAGTCTTCCAAACTTCAGCGCCCCTCCAGAAAATCGTCACATCTGCTTTTCAGCCACTCCAACGAGTGCTGACCCAGTGACATAACATGTGCGGCTTCTGCACGCACACACAATTGAATGCAACGCATACTTCATCCAGGTTACACTGAGGGTAGCCGAATAAAAAACTTTAACACTGTTAGAAATATACGCTACACTGGGAATCCACACCAAACAAGAATCGCTGTTGATGAAGTATGCTTTGCATTCACTCGTGTGTGCGTACAGAAGCCGCACATATCTTGTGACTGGGTCTGAACGATGTTAGAATGGATGAAAAGCGGACGTGATGATAGCTCGTAGAGGACGTTAAAGGCAGTGCATTTAAGGCACGCCCTCAAGACTGTGGTCCGGGTGGACTACGAGATATAATGACTGATGAACACCTTCGTTCGATAATGAAGGTTGCCTCAGCTCAAAGCCTGAGCCCCGACATTAATGAACTAGCATCCAAGAAAAGATGGCAGGTATCTGGCTTGGGCACATCAGATTAGATCAGTGTGTTGCAAACTGAGCAGTTTAAAGTCCTGAATGGTTGTTTTATTCATTGTTATTTTATTTTCAAATTTATTAGCCTGTGGAAAAAGTTAATGTTGATATTTACCTCAGAAGACTGCAAATAGAAAAGAGGCATTCAATTTGTATTTAAATTATATTTGATATGCTATTGATATTTTTTAATTATTATTATTATTATTTGAAAATTGATTTTGCATGTTACTATAAAGTTATATAAGCCTTGCTTGTTCAATATTCAGTGCAAAACTTGTTTGGGTCCCTATTAAAAGGTTAATTTGTTCAACCTTGGCCCGCGGCTTTGTTCAGTTTTAAATTTTGGCCCACTCTGTATTTGAGTTTGACACCCCTGATCTAGAGAATGCACACTTTTTAAAGTCTAGCCTGGCTTGTTTAAAATTGATTGCCTTATTGACTCAATACACTTAAACAAAGAATGATGTCCACTTGTTATACAGTATATGCAAATGTTGTGAAATAGTGCATACTTAATCACAAATATATAGGCTAACATGTGCGATAATATCACATCTGTGTGTGCAAAATGAGTGCAGTAGGGCAATGTGCAATTTACACCAGCACTTTACAAACTTGTGAATTAGCACTTTGTAACGGGCAATTCTCTTCTTGTACATGTTAACAGTCAAGCACTGCAGCACATGGACACTTTAGTACGTGAGCACTCTTCCCCTAAATCCAACTTTCTGTGGTCACTTAATTGCTGGCCTGTCATTAGTAATTTGGTTTATTTTTTAAGGTTTTTATTAGTTCTACTGTAATTTTAATTATTATTGTTTTATTATTGTATATGGCCTTGTTGTCCTGTTGTGTGGTGCTGCCCTGTTCTCATGCGTGACAGGGAGAATGGGGTTGGTTGTCATGCTGATGACATATCACCACCTGAGGGCGCTGCCTCTCAAATTGTGGTATGGAAATTTCCGGAATTCAGCTCAGAGCTCACCTACATAGTCTTCTCTGGAATAAGAGAGCTGCAGTTGAGATGAGAGGATATTTTAAGTTAAGTTAAGTTAAAGTTCAGATAAAGTACCAATGATTGTCACACACACTAGGTGTGGTGAAATGTGTCCTCTGCATTTGACCCATCCCCTTGTTCACCCCCTGGGAGGTGAGGGGAGCAGTGAGCAGCAGCGGTGCCGCGCCCGGGAATCATTTTTGGTGATTTAACCCCCAATTCCAACCCTTGATGCTGAGTGCCAAGAAGGGAGGTAATGGGTCGCATTTTTATAGTCTTTGGTATGACTTGGCCAAGGTTTGAACTCACAACCTACCGATCTCAGGGCGGACACTCTAACCACTAGGCCACTGAGTAGGTTTTTGTGTTTTTCATGTCAAGTTTTAAATATTCAGCTTCGGTTTATAACAAAACAATTCGGCCTTAAAGGTTGTTAAAGTTCTGATTGTTATTAGGTAGCTAAGTAGTTGTTATACGGTAGTTAGCATTGTTTCTTGCTAAAAATTCCAGCTGGGGTTGGTCGTCACAAGTTTCGCTTTCCTCTCGCTCTGTGTCGGACTCTGGCTCGTACGTGTACAGTTGGATTCTAAAATCCTCCGCTGTTGCCATTTCTAATATAAAGTCGCTAATAATTCTAATTTACAATATGTTTCGGTAGGGTACCCCGCGAGAAGCGTACTTTTAAAACTACAAACATGGCTGATAGAGTAAAGAAGCAATGACCATTGCCTGCTCAGTGGCCTTGTGGTTAGAGTGTCCGCCCTGAGATCGGTACGTCGTGAGTTTAAACCCCAGCTGAGTCATACCAAAGACTATAAAAATGGGACCCAATACCTGCCTGGTCAGCATCAAGGGTTGGATTTGGGGGTTAAATCGCCAAATTGATTACCGAGTGCGGCAACCGCTGCTGCTCACGCCTCCCCTCAACCTCTCAGGGGGTGGAACAAGGGGCTGGGTCAAATGCAGAGGGTACTTTCTCAACACCTAGTGTGTGCGTGACTATCAGTGGTACTTTAATTTAACTTTAACCAGCCTCGCAAACAGACCTGGGTAATTATTTTGACTCGGGCGGCCAAATTTTGAGAAAAAAAATGTGTCTGGAAGCCGGTATGTCTGATTTTTAGGAACACTAATACAAAAACCTCACTCTGATTGAATGCTAAAAATGTTATGACAGACCGCCTGAAAAAACGGAATGGAGTTTAATTTTTTTTTTACTGAATGAGAATGTACATGTAAATAAAGAATGTGGGATTTACAATATCAACTAGGAACGATAAAACACTGAATATTGACAATATATGAACGTCACACCCCCTCTTGATCGACATATTTTACAAACAAATGCAACAATAATGCAGCAAACACACATATGAACGCGAAGGGTACAAAAAAAACCCCTACAATCTGATATATCTGATATATCACTAAGCTTTAGAACTGTGTTGTAAAAATCTCTATCCGTGTCTGTCACTGACACCCGCATTTCAAGCTGGCCGCTCTGGAAAGACTGTGTGGAAACGCTCCCCACCCACACTGCTTGGTGCCTCGTCTGAGCTGCTGTGACGTAGATTACCATAGTACTGTAACTAGTATATCATGCAAAAACGCAGATTCCAACCATTGAAATACTTTGTATAGTTCAAGACTTACGGTCATTTGAAAACATCACTGCACATCATAATGGCAGCTACAGTTTCCATCTTAAAGATCCAAAAAAATATTTGGGAATGTCTGGCGGGCCAGATTGAAAAATTTAACGGGCCTTAATTTGCCCAGTTCTGCTCTAAAATAACTGTTTTCAAAAGATAGCCAGAAAGGAAATTCATGCAAATGTATGCATTTTGACCAAAGAACCACCATTACATTCATTTACCATGAACTGATTAACATGGACCCCGACTTAAACAAGTTGAAAAACTTATTCGGGTGTTTCCATTTAGTGGTCAATTGTACGGAATATGTATTGTACTGTGCAATCTACTAATAAAAGTTTCAATCAATCAATCAATCAATCAATCAATCAATCAATCAATCAAACAGGTTATGGTAAAAATATGACCCCTTTAAGAATCTCCTCCTCGCTGTATATGTTTGTCTGTCCCTCTCAGCAGTGGACATTGGCTCGGTTGGGGCGGTATAGCTCGGTTGGTAGAGCGGCCGTGCCAGCAACTTGAGGGTTGCAGGTTCGATCCCCGCTTCCGCCATCCTAGTCACTGCTGTTGTGTCCTTGGGCAAGACACTTTATCCACCTTCTCCCAGTGCCACCCACACTGGTTTAAATGTAACTTAGATATTGGGTTTCACTATGTAAAGTGCTTTGAGTCACTAGAGAAAAGCGCTATATAAATATAATTCACTTTACTTCACTTCACTACACACAACCACCTGGGGCTACCGCAGGAAGTGATGTTGAGTTTATTTTTGTGCCAGTTATGAAAACAGTCAATCATTTGTTGTAAAATATCCAACACACAGACACCTCCAAAATCCGTATTTGTATGTATTGTGACAAAAAAACAACAACAAAAAAACTATTAGTAGGTTATCGTCAGTATCAGAATTGTATCATGAAAAATGGCATTACTGGAAAACGCAGTACAAGTGGTTTGGAAAAGTAAAATGCTTATACTATATATGTATATAATACATGTATAAGTGTCTTATGTCCTTCATTCTAAACAAGCTTAATGCCAAAATACCAAAATCAGATAAGTTTTGTGATACCCTTATTCTTTAATACTGTCTCTACTGTATATAGTGTATTAGCAATATGTCAATAATAATACAGTATATACCTTGCAAACAGCACTTATCTACACACGGATCAGAACAGTTAATGAGGAAGACTTCAGTGCACCCATGGCCTCAGGGCACACCATGATCAGTGTGTACTTGATGTGTTTGGGTGTGTAGACTGGAGCTGTATTTTAAATATTAATATCAAGGTCAAAGGGACGGAGCTTTTTGATATTCATGCGGGGTTCTGTACCCTCTGCCTGGTGCTGAAGCCCTGCCTGCACTGCTGCTTTTTCTCACTGGGTCATTATGTGTGCTGCACTTTCTTACTTACTGAGACGTGTTGGCACAATATGGAAGCTGACTGACTGTGTTCGCTCAGAGGCACACAACATGCGCCGCCATTAAAACGTGGTTATATGTAATAGAACCGGGGAAAAATCATTTACACCTCCTCAAGTGATTCTTCACTTACTTTTGCAAACTCTAAAAAATGATTTGGGCCATTACTAAATATAGTTTAAAATGAAGAGCCTTTTCTGCATTAAAAAAAAAACATGTTTGTTACTTCAACACATTAAAATCAGTTTATAACTTACTTTAATAAGTTGGTTTAATTGAAAATAAAGAAAACCGTCTCAACTCAGATCTATGTTGATTTTGAATTGACATTTGTCAATCAATCAATCAATCAACGTTTATTTATATAGCCCTAAACCACAAGTGTCTCAAAGGGCTGCACAATTTTACAAGAAAAGCTTAAAATGTTGGCAATTTTATGAAAACAGTCGTCATTTTACTCGACAAAAGTCACAATTTTATAAGAAAACTTTAAAAATTTGGGCAATAGAATCATAATAATCTGAATTTTATTCTGCAAAATTATGGCAAAAGTCATAATTTTACTCAAAAAATTTCACTATTTTACAAGAACAACAAAATAATTGGCAATATTGTGATAAAAGTCAGAATCTTATATGACAAATGTTGCCATTTTGCATTAAAAAGTAATAATTTTACATTAAAAAGTAATCATTTTACGAGAAAATATTGCAATATTACAAAAACAGAAAGAATAGGAGAAATTGTTCCCAATTTTATAAAAAAAACCCTCAACACATTGTGAGAAAAAGATTGCTTCTAGTTGTTTTTTTTTTTTGTTTTTTTTTTAAATTTTGTTTGTAATTGGTTTTCAATCTTCATTATTTACTTCAAGTTATTACATTACGTCTCTATATGCATATTTATTTTAATTAATTTTGGCCAAGGGGAGCACATTTCAATTTCTTACACACACTTGTTATTTCATATGTTGACCAGAGGGAGAGCACTTTTAAAACCGACACACAGTCAATTTGAAAAATCCATCATTTTTGGGACCACCCTAATTTTGATAGATTTCACCACCAGGGGTGCAAATGAGACATTCTCTATTAGATGCAATGGTTTTCCGTATTGGGACCATGATTTTTGTCCTAACTTGCTGTTGATGTCTCAAGAAGGAGATAAATACAAGAACGCACACACACACACACACACACACACACACACACACACACACACACACACACACACACACACACTTGTATGTTTTTTTGTTTTTTTTTGTCATAAAAAATACAATCATGTGTGCTTATGGACTGTATCCCTGCTGACGGTATTGATATATATTGATATATAATGTAGGAACCAGAAATATTAATAACAGAAAGAAACAACCCTTTTGTGCGAATGAGTGTGAATGAGTGAATGAGGGAGGGAGGTTTTTTGGGTTGGTGCACTAATTGTAAGTGTATCTTGTGTTTTTTATGTTGATTTAATTAAAAAAAATGTTTATTATTTAATTTTTTTATTTTTTTTATTTCTTGTGCGGCCCGGTACCAATCGATCCACGGACCGGTGGTTGGGGACCACTGCCCTAATGTATGGTAAGGTTAGGACCTCTTTGTTCTTTATTTCAGGTTTTTCTTTGGGTTTCTTCTTTGTTCTCTTTTCCTTGTTTTTTACTTGTTGTTCCCCTTTTTTGATGGCCCAGGTTGGATAATAGCAGTTTTTGAGTGCATTTTTGATGGATTTCTCTTCTTCAATCGGGATGAGGGACGCCTATAAGAACAGCTGATAGGCAACACGTCACAGTGGTCAGGTGACCCTTCTGAAGAACACTGCAGATGACAGTTGAAACATAACAGGTAAATATTCCATCTAATATACCGAAAACATGGTCTGATTACAAGAACATTTGAAAGAGAACATTTTAGATGTTGCACATGCACCAAATCATTGAATTTTAATACTTTTGATTTTATTTTAAAACATTGAGTGTTCTCTATATCTAACATTATGCATGAATGTAACTGACTTCTTCTTCCTAACACAGTTAGCAAGTGAAGTGTACTTTTGTAGTTATTTCCCCATATGTATTAATATTTTAATAAAATGTAGTAATAGAGTGTGTACACAGATAATGAAGATCGTGATTCCCCAGGGGTTCCCGACCATGTATTTGAAAAACACTGGTCTAATTGATGCACGCAGGTTAAAAATAGGTGACTGAATAAGCCAGCAAGTATGAATTATGTTGAATTCAAAGTACAGTATAATATAATTGCAGTGCTTTGATGATACATGAGCTTTGTAGAAACATATCATTATACCTTGCCACCCACTGTTACAAGATCAGAGAAAAAGCTCATATGCGTATGTATATGTGGACAGTTATATTGTGAGTGTAGAAAGGTAAATCTTATTCAGTCCTGATGTAAATGAGCACATGCAATATCGATTTTTATTTGATTGAAAACTACTTTAATATAGGAGGTGTGTTACGATAATTTGGAGGTCAGTGATGGAGGGACTAATTAGGCACTTAGTGAAGTGGTTGTACACTATTTTATCACTGATGATAAACAAAAAAAGTGGAGTATTTACTTTTAAGTATAGTATTCATATGTGCCGCAGGCACAAGATATAGATACAACGTTGCTTACACAAACCCTGCTTCCATATGAGTTGGGAAATTGTGTTAGATGTAAATATAAACGGAATACAATGATTTGTGAATCCTTTTCAACCCATATTCAATTGAATGCACAACAAAGACAATATATTTGATGTTCAAACTCATAAACTTTATTTTTTTTTGCAAATAATTAACTTAGAATTTTATGGCTGCAACACGTGCCAAAGTAGTTGGGAAAGGGCATGTTCACCACTGTGTTACATGGCCTTTCCTTTTAACAACACTCAGTAAACGTTTGGGAACTGAGGAGACACATTTTTTAAGCTTCTCAGGTGGAATTCTTTCCCATTCTTGCTTGATGTACAGCTTAAGTTGTTCAACAGTCCGGGGGTCTCCGTTGTGGTATTTTAGGCTTCATAATGCGCCATACATTTTCAATGGGAGACAGGTCTGGACTACAGGCAGGCCAGTCTAGTACCTGCACTGTTTTACTATGAAGCCATGTTGATGTAACGCGTGGCTTGGCATTGTCTTGCTGAAATAAGCAGGGGCATCCATGGTAACGTTGCTTGGATGGCAACATATGTTGCTCCAAAACCTGTATGTACTTTTCAGCATTAATGGCGCCTTCACAGATGTGTAAGTTACCCATGTCTTGGGCACTAATACACCCCCATACCATCACAGATGCTGGCTTTTCAACTTGCGCCTATAATAATCCGGATGGTTCTTTTCCTCTTTGGTCCGGAGGACACGACGTCCACAGTTCCCAAAAACAATTTGAAATGTGGACTCGTCAGACCACAGAACACTTTTCCACTTTGTATCAGTCCATCTTAGATGAGCTCAGGCCCAGCGAAGCCGACGGCGTTTCTGGGTGTTTTTGATAAACGGTTTTCGCCTTTCATAGGAGAGTTTTAACTTGCACTTACAGATGTAGCGACCAACTGTAGTTACAGACAGTGGGTTTCTGAAGTGTTCCTGAGCCCATGTGGTGATATCCTTTACACACTGATGTCGCTTGTTGATGCAGTACAGCCTGAAGGATTGAAGGTCACGGGCTTAGCTGCTTGCGTGCAGTGATTTCTCCAGATTCTCTGAACCCTTTGATGATATTACGAACCGTATCTGGTGAAATCCCTAAATTCCTTGCAATAGCTGGTTGAGAAAGGTTTTTCTTAAACTGTTCAACAATTTGCTCACGCATTTGTTGACCAAGTGGTGACCCTTGCCCCATCCTTGTTTGTGAATGACTGAGAATTTCATGGAATCTACTTTTATACCCAATCATGGCACCCACCTGTTCCTAATTTGCCTGTTCACCTGTGGGATGTTCCAAGTGTTTGATGAGCATTCCTCGACTTTATCAGTATTTATTGCCACCTTTGCCAACTTCTTTGTCACGTGTTGCTGGCATCAAATTCTAAAGTTAATGATTATTTGCAAAAAAAAAAAAAGTTTATCAGTTTGAACATCAGGTATGTTGTCTTTGTAGCATATTCAACTGAATATGGGTTGAAAATGATTTGCAAATCATTGTATTCCGTTTATATTTACACCTAACACAATTTCCCAACTCATATGGAAACAGGGTTTGTACATACCTGACTACTGTGTAGTACAGTAGTCAGGAAACGGGGGTTTGTACATTTGTGGCTGTGTGTAGAAGTGTCTGGTTACATCAGCTCTGCTCTTTTAATGTCTTTAATGTCCTTTGTGTTCTTTGATGTTTCCCTCTTACACACATGTTTATGTGTGCTATGGCTATGAGGTTTTTTCTCTCATTGGCCTCAGTCTGGACCCCCTCTCCAGGGGCCCAGGCTTAGACTGAATATATATTTTTACATATATATATATATATATATTTTATTTTTTTTCTCCATCAGCAATCCTGTTCTGTCTCCCTGTAGTGTTTGTCTGATCTTGAATTGGGATTGTGCTGAAAATCTTAATTTCCCCTCGGGGATTATTAAGGTATTTCTGATTCCTGGGGGTCATCATTGACGAATACCTCAATTTCAAATGTCACATTAGCCATCTGTTAAACAAATTATCCAAATATGTTGGCCTGTTCTTTCACCTTCGTCATTATCTTCCTCTTTATGCTCTACTCACCCTATATAAAACTCTCTTTGAACCACATCTAAACTACTGTAATGTCATCTGGTGTAACACCTTCCCTACCTACCTTCACAAATTAGAATCCATGCAAAAGAAAATCATACAGGCCCTGTCGTGGTCCAAGTTTAATGCCCCCACTCGGCATCTATTCCATAATTATCATCTCTTAAGACTGACAGAGTTCGATATTTATCAAAATGCTTGTTTAACCTATCAAGTCATTTACAGAAATAATCTTAGGCTCTGTAGCTTGGTTCCTATCTACCATCCCCAGCATGCCCACAACACTCGTAACTTAGATCTGATATCAGGGAAACATCGTTTACTGGATTGTACCGCTCGAAGTGTTGTATGCAGGGGACCAAAGATTTGGAACCGGCTTAATGAGAGCCTCATGATGCTGTATCCATTCTCCAACTTCAAAAAGAAACTGAAAACGTACCTATTAACCACCTATATTTAATGCCTCATGTGGGGTAGACTACTGTTGGGTTTTGCATGGTTGAATGAATGTATGTTAGTGTATGCTTGCTTTAGTACTATCATCTTGTGTTAATCATATAGCGTTGTTTTTGTTGTTGTTGTTGTTTTTGTTGTTGTGCTTGCTACCATGTTTCATCATTCCATGTATATGCTGTCCTCTGGACCCCCTGTCAAAAGCTTCTTCTAGCTTATTTGGGGGACCCTTTCACGTACCAACATCTTTAAATGATGATATTCACTACTATTGTAATTGTTATATGGTATTGTGAATAAACTTGAACTTGATTCTGATGATTCTTATTCAACAGCACGCCCCTTACCATTAATGTGGCATCAAAACTCAGTGTTATTGTACGTTTAAACACACAAAGTACCAAAAATTAGACTCAAACCAACAGATCTCAGACATACTCTATTGAAACTTGAGCTACAGTAACTTGTACAGGCATAGCAACATTATCTTGTTTACCCATAAAACATTAAAAAGGTTCAGGCCCTAGAGAGTACCCGTGTTTGATTTCAAAGCCAAACGATAACAAAAATGAAATAAACAAGCATGCTTCATAGCTGTGCTTTTATTGCCTTTCCAAACCAATCTACAGTAAAACCTTAACGATACTATAAAGTCTTTAGCACCTCTACTTGTTTATGTTGTACTATGCCTAATATCTGTAAGGGATGTGTTGACTTATGTCTACACTGTTGTAAGGGAAAAAAACCAACAATTCCTTTAGCACTATGTGCCTCTATGTAATAACACGACTTGAATATTTGCTTATAGACTAGAAACCCTGCTCCCCTTCCATTTCATATTCATAAATGCTCTTTGACATTCATGACACGGCGATGTCAGCATCATATTCTACATGTGTGCTTGTCCATTTTTCTTCATTTTCTTTCCTTCAAATATTTGGTTTTGTCATGTCTGAAGATGTATCTGTCATTGTGTTTTAACAGACTAACTCCTGGCTTGGCCCATCAGTGTCACAGTAACATCCCCGCTCCGATCTGTGCGGCACTCAGGTGTGTAACTGACTGCCCTGTTTCCACGTAATTACACTGCGAGCTTGATGTAGTCTGAGTGTGTGCGTGTGTCTTTTCACCCTCGGCAGAAACACGCCATTTCCAACGCCGCTGTCCTTCCGCTCGACAGATACAATATTAAGAGCCATAAATCTGAGTGTGAGTTGAAAGGAGATGTGGGGTAGGGGTAGGGGATGGGGAGGCAAGGAGAGACAGAGGGGGTCGGGGAGTATTGACAGTAATAATAGTGCATAGAGAATTGTCAGGGAGGCAGACAGCAGAGATTGTGTGCAAGTTGTGATGCCAGACAAGATGTGTGGACAAAACGGATATCTGACATAAATCTAGGTTTGAGTAGGAAAGAGTGGAATACAGTGGCTTTGCAGTCTTATCTCTGTCACAGTGTTACAAAATATGTGTAGACCGAAGGGATATCAAAGATAAATCTTGGTTTGAGTATTTGAATCCAGTGGTGCAGTGTGTGCTATCTGTGTCGGAGACAAATCACTCGATATTTTTACTGCATGTTCAATTACGTTCAATGTATACAGTATGCAGATTTCTAGGCATTATTTTACAGTATGGACACATTATGTGTTAATGTATACATTATAATTAATCCGATCTGGCTGCAGTTATAAAACCTAGGCTTAGGACAGAGGTCGGCAACCCAAAACGTCGAAAGAGCCATATTGGACCAAAAATACAAAAAAACAAATCCGTCTGGAGCCGCACGGGAAAAATGTTAAAACTACGGAATATGACAAAGTCAGATGATTGTCGTTTTTGTTGCCAGGAGTCTGAATCCACCATGCATTTGTTTTGGTATTGTCATATTGTGTCTTCGTTTTGGGTGGAAGTTGAACAAATGTGTTTAAAGGGGAACATTATCACCAGACCTATGTAAGCGTCAATATATACCTTGATGTTGCAGAAAAAAGACCATATATTTTTTTAACCGATTTCCGAACTCTAAATGGGTGAATTTTGGCGAATTAAACGCCTTTCTATGATTCACTCTCGGAGCGATGACGTCACGTTGTGACGTCACATCGGGAAGCAATCCGCCATTTTCTCACTTTCGTCGGTGTTAGAGATGCGCAGTTTGCGGACACAACCGCGGAGTCCGCGGATTATCCGCGGATCGGGCGGTTGAAATAAAAAAAAAAAAAGATTTTATCCGCGGGTCGGGTCGGGCGGTTGAAATAAAAAAAAATTAGATTTTAAATAGATTCAGGCGGGTGGCAGTTAAACCAATTCGGAAATATATATACATAGTTAAATGTTGTTACCCACATACGAAAAACGAGCAGGCACCTGCAGCATATGCCACAACAGAAGAAGAAAAAAAAGAGATGGACACTTTTACGGAGCGGAGAAGGGACGCCTCGCCGGGGTCCGGGACCGAGGCCCCTTCCCCCGAGAGGGCCCCACCGGGAGCCGTAGCTGAGGTGATCCGCGAGAAGGGCCCGACGCACGTCCAGGGTCACCACCGCGGCCACCGCACCGACACCCCGCCTCGTCCGCCTTCGCCGCGGCCGGCGTCACGCGCAGCAGGTAAGCAGCTTACTTGCCCGCCACCCCCGTGGCCTGGGGCTCGTAACAGGGGTCACTCCGCGCGCTCCGCCCGCGCAGCTTACCTGCCCGCCACCCCTGTTGCCGGGGGCGCGTAACAGGGGTCACTCCGCGCGCAGTGTGCTCACGAAAGGGGTGGGGCTCACCCTGGTGAGCCGAGTGTGAGCAGAGAGTGATGAGCAGAACTGGCGCTGCGGGATGAACTGAACGCCGGGTTAAGGCGCCCGATGCCGACGCTCATCAGACCCCAGAAAAGGTGTTGGTTGATATAGACAGCAGGACGGTGGCCATGGAAGTCGGAACCCGCTAAGGAGTGTGTAACAACCCACCTGCCGAATCAACTAGCCCTGAAAATGGATGGCGCTGGAGCGTCGGGCCCATACCCGGCCGTCGCCGGCAGCGAGAGCCGCGAGGGCTAGGCCGCGACGAGTAAGATGGCCGCCGCGGTGCGCGCTGAAGCCTCGGGCGCGAGCCCGGGTGGAGCCGCCGCGGGTGCGAGGGACATCGCACCTCCACGCGCTTGGAGGTTCGCTCAGCGCGGCTCCCAGATGATTGCGCACTGGTGTCTCCTTTCTTTAACAGGCAAAAGCTTTATAACCTCACTAATGCCTTGCATCGTCTATATTAGATATATAACAACGGGCGGGTGCGGGCGTGTGCAGTTCTGATTAAATGTTAGATCTGGTGGATGGCGGATGGTTGACGACTTTTGTGATGCGGTTGCGGATGAAATAATTGCCTATCCGCGCATCTCTAGTCGGTGTGTTGTCGGAGGGTGTAACAACACGAACAGGGACGGGTTCAAGTTGCACCAGTGGCCCAAAGATGCGAAAGTGGCAAGAAATTGGACGCAATTTGTTGAAAATACGAGGGTGTGGGGAAAGCCGACGAAATGGTCAGTCGTTTGTTCCGCACACTTTACCGACGAAAGCTATGCTACGACAGAGATGGCAAGAATGTGTGGATATCCTGCGACACTCAAAGCAGATGCATTTCCAACGATAAAGACCCTAGCTTCCCTGGCCTGCTGACATCAACTCCAAAACTGGACAGATCAGCTTTCAGGAAAAGAGAGCGGATGAGGGTATGTCTACAGAATATATTAATTGATGAAAACTTTATTCATTACTCGCGGTTTTACGTAAATTATTATACATAAACTGTGTTTACCAATAATTTAGCTTAAAAACATTTACTTTTTTCAATCATTCGAGTACATTCGGGTAGTCTTGTGTAATGCAGTATTTTGTGTCTATTTAGGTATGGTTAAACTGAGTGCTGAAATCGTGGAAAAATATATGTTCTTAGCGCACCTGAAATGGGCTGTCTGCACTCTCAAAGTGCATGTTGTTGCCAAATGTATTTCATATGCTGTAAACCTAGTTCATAGTTGTTAGTTTCCTTTAATGCCAAACAAACACATACCAATCGTTGGTTAGAAGGCGATCGCCGAATTCGTCCTCGCTTTCTCCCGTGTCGCTGGCTGTCGTGTCGTTTTCGTCGGTTTCGCTTGCATACGGTTCAAACCGATATGGCTCAATAGCTTCAGTTTCTTCTTCAATTTCGTTTTCGCTACCTGCCTCCACACTACAACCATCCGTTTCAATACATGCGTAATCTGTTGAATCGCTTAAGCCGCTGAAATCCGAGTCTGAATCCGAGCTAATGTCGCTATAGCTTGCTGTTCTATCCGCCATGTTTGTTTGTATCGGCATCACTGTGTGACGTCACAGGAAAATGGACGGGTGTATATAACGATGGTTAAAATCAGCCACTTTGAAGCTTTTTTTAGGGATATTGCGTGATGGGTAAAATTTGGAAAAAAACTTCGAAAAATAAAATAAGCCACTGGGAACTGATTTTTAATGGTTTTAACCCTTCTGAAATTGTGATAATGTTCCCTTTTAAAACTACGGAATATGACAAAGTCAGATGATTGTCGTTTTTGTAGTCAGGGGTACTCCGGCTTCCTCCCACTTCCAAACACATGCACCTGGGGATAAGTTGATTGGCAACACTAAATTGGCCCTAGTGTGTGGATGTGAGTGTGAATGTTGTCTGTCTATCTGTGTTGGCCCTGCGATGAGGTGGCGACTTGTCCAGGGTGTACCCCGCCTTCCGCCCGATTGTAGCTGAGATAGGCTCCAGCGCCCCCCGCGACCCCAAAAGGGAATAAGCGGTAGAAAATGGATGGATGGATGGAGTCTGAATCCACCCTGCATTTGTTTTGGTATTGTCATATTGTGTCTTTGTTTTGGGTGGACGTTGAACAAATGTGTTTAAGGATTGGTTTGTTTATGAAGCTTGATGTGGTTTCTGTTACTTTAGGAAAGTTCATTGACAGTCATTATTTAGTCAATTGAATTATAGTACTCGAAAAAAGGTTCATTTTTAAGGCCAAAAATAGATATTCACTTAGTATTACTTTCTTTAAAACATTTATTCAGCATTTTTTTTTACTTTAGAAAGTTATATGGTTGAAACCGATAATGATGCCAAAAAACATAAAAATAGATGGGGAGTTCTCAAATGCTTATTTTGAAAATGTAATTGTGTTTATGGATCATATGCAATCTGTTGTTGTGTTCCCTAATTTGAGTGTACATAAATGAAGGTGTGTGTTGCTGAGCTCGACCTGGACATAATCTGGACTGGACCTTTAAACAATCTAATTTCATAGACAACCTGGTCTGGTGAAGATAATGTCCTTTATTTAAAAAATAAAAATAAAATAAATATGTGTATATTTTTTCTCTCGAATTTCTCGAATTTTTTCTCAATTCTGTGTGCTTCACGGACTGTATCCCTTGCAGACTTTGAATAGAATGGATTGGCCCTATTTATTTGAGATTCTCAAATAGTATGGCTTCGGGGAACACTTTATTAAATGGGTAAACTTACTTTATACAGAACCGTACGCCAAAGTTAGGACACATTGCAACACCTCTAAATCGTTTACGAATGAAAGAGGATGTAGACAAGGAGACCAAGTATCCCCTCTCCTGTTTACTACGGCGATAGAACCACCGGCAATAGCTATACGGACACATTAAAACATAACAGGTATAACGATTGGACAGCAGGAACACTGATAATATTTCCCTTTGCAGATGATGTGATAATATTTCTCAAAAGATTTGAAACAATCTATCCCTGAAATGTTAGAACTCCTAAGTTGGGAAAGATCAAAGCTCAAAATCATCAATAATATACATAATCAGAAAGTAGTAGACTTTCCATATTTGCCACTTAATTTGAAATCGTGGATGGTTTCACATACTTAGGAATTCAAATTGTTCCGCAACTTAAATATATTGTAACTAATAATTATGAACCAATAATGCAAGAAATCTCAAAAACATTAGACAGGTGGACTCCTATTCCAGTGTAACTGATATGAATGATTAATATTAGGGATGTCCGATAATGGCTTTTTGCCGATATCCGATATTCTGATATTGTCCAACTCTTTAATTACCGATACCGATATCAACTGATGCCGATATCAACCGATATATACAGTCGTGGAATTAACACATTATTATGCCTAATTTGGACAACCAGGTATGGTGAAGATAAGGTATTTAAAAAAAACAAAACATTAATAAAATAAAATAAGATAAATAAATTAAAAACTTTTTCTTGAATAAAAAAGAAAGTAAAACAATATAAAAACAGTTACATAGAAACTAGTAATTAATGAAAATGAGTAAAATTAACTATTAATCATGTGTGCTTACGGACTGTATCCCTTGCAGACTGTTTTGATATATATTGATATATAATGTAGGAACCAGAATATTAATAACAGAAAGAAACAACCCTTTTGTGTGAATGAGTGTAAATGGGGGAGGGAGGTTTTTTGGGTTGGTGCACTAATTGTAAGTGTATCTTGTGTTTTTTTATGTTGATTTAATAAAAAAATTAAAATAAAAAAATAAAAAAATAAAAAAACGATACCGATAATAAAAAAACAGATACCTATAATTTCCGATATTACATTTTAACGCCTATATCGGCCGATAATATCGGCCTGCCGATATTATCGGACATCTCTAATTAATATAATGCCAAAACTGGTATACGTGTTTCAAAACCTTCCATTTCCTCCTCCACTAAAACGAGTGTTTCTCGGACACCTGAAAGTGGTGTACCCCGACAATGCCATTATTGTATTTGCCCTATGACAGAGGGGGGTTACAATGTTCCAACCCATGATGGTACTTTTGGGCACCACAGCTGAGAACCTTGCAATTTTATTTCACATAAAAAGATGCCCTTGTATGGAAAGAGAGAGAGGAACTCCAGCTTAACCTATTTCTTCTTATTTACTTGTACTCAGAGAACACCGAAAAGAGAAATCTGATATCTACTTGCTTTTTTAACCCACAAATCAAAACGTTGATTAGGTTACAGATTTTTACTTGCAAGGCCATTTTCAAGAAGGACATTTCAAGAGGAGCTAAAACTTGTGAAACGAGGTCGGCTGACCTGTCCCAGCCGGTGAAATGGTTTGTCCGCCACTTCCAATCGAATCAACCAACTATGAACGGTACCCCTGACTTACGGCGTCTGGTGAATGCTGCAAATTGAGAGTTCAAATATTTTATTTCTTCATCTTTTCACGCTTAATATGATTTTAAAATAATTTTAATTTCGACAGTACCATGTAGAGATTAATTGCTGATGTGGGTTTATTGATTTTTAAATGCGCGTGGAAAATAGCCTGTTTTGTACACTATTGAGGTGGTTCAATGCTTGGTAGTGCACAAATGTGTTTCTGTATAGTATTTCTCCAGTCGTGGTCATGTGGTGACATTAACCATGGTATTATGAGAGGTATTTATTAAAGTAGGACATCATTGAAGGCCGAAGAGTGAAATGCACGACCCGTCACTGCATTTGAAGAAATAATCAGTACTGTATTTTTCAGAGTATAAGTCGCACCGGAGTATAAGTCGCACCTGCCGAAAATGCATAATAAAGAAGGAAACAAAAACATATATAAGTCGCACTGGAGTACAAGTCGCATTTTTTGGGGAATGTATTTGATAAAACCCAACACCAAGAATAGACATTTGAAAGGCAATTTAAAATAAATAAAGAATAGTGAACAACAGGCTGATTAAGTGTACGTTATATTGCGCATAAATAACCAACTGAGAACGTGCCTGGTATGTTAACGTAACATATTATGGTAAGTCATTCAAATAACTATAACATATAGAACATGCTATACGTTTACCAAACAATCTGTCACTAATAATCGCTAAATCCGATGAAATCTTATACGTCTAGTCTCTTACGTGAATGAGCTAAATAATATTATTTGATATTTTACGGTAATGTGTTAATATATTTTCACACATAAGTCGCTCCCCCGGCCAAACTATGAAAAAAACTGCGACTTATAGTCAGAAAAATACGGTATATACAATATACCCCAAAACCACTTGTTTCAGTATCTACAGCTAAGAAACTTCATGAGAGTACAACAAAATCAAACAATATGCATCCCCTCTATGTCTACCATGGAAAAGTTGATGACTAAAAACGGTTTGAAAAAGGGATTAATTTCCAAATTGTACAAATGTTTGGTGGATGGAAGTACAGAAACATCTATGGAAAGGCTGGAAGAATGGAGAAAAGGTCCTGGATGATGATATTTTGAAAGAAGAATGGGAGAATGCTGCATGTACGAAAGCACATTCAAAAACAACTAATACACGTTTGAAGCTATAACAATATATCTAATAAGAATATATATTATTGCAGAAAAGCTCCACAAATATAAGCAATACATACCTGATACTTGTATCAAGTGTGGAAAGAAAAAGGGATTTTTTTCCATTGCATTTTGCTGTGTGGAGAAATACAACAATTTTGGCGGAAGTAAACCAACGCATTAAAGATATTTTACAAATTCAATTGCCTTTGGTTGTTTATACGAGGTTCGTACCCAGAAAATATCAAACTTAAAAAGAATCAACAACACTTTGTGTGCTTCAATATTTTGTTGGGCAAGAGATTAATAGCCCTTTCATGGAAAAATACCAAGAGACCAAGAATCGGCAGATGGCTGTCCGAATTATCCACAACCCTTCCATTAGAGAAAATTATATATATGATAAAATATCAACAAGATAATTTCCACCCTATCTGGGACCTGTTTGATTTGTATGTGTCTGAAAAAGACTTATCAAATGTGTTGGAGCCCGCTGGGGAGTGAGAGCCTGTTGCAGTTAAAAAAAAATCTCAAAACCATTACTTTTTGTGTATAATCTCTTTTCTATGTAAAACGGACAATGATTGAGTGGGATTCCGACACGTCCTGACCCCTTGCCATTATCTATGTATTGAGTGTGTGTGTGTGGATGTTTGTTTTCCTTTTTCTTTAACTCGACAGAGGTTGCCAAAACAAGTTCTGTTATCTATTGAAAAAGAAATTAAAAAGAATGCTGGTAAAAAAATAAAATGTGCAAAATGTCGCAGTGTGTACATTACTATTCTGTTCAATTTGCATGTCACACAATTGATAAACAGATAAAAAGATTTTGTTTTTGGCCACAATTTGTTTGTTTTCTAGGGATCAGAATGTTATGCTGCCAAACCTGACACCAATCATTCATGAGTGAGATCAGCCAATACAAATCACATGTATTAACTGTAAAATGCTAAATTTATTTATGATGAGTGCTATTGATTGTTTAATCAATCAATCAATCAATGTTTATTTATATAGCCCTAAATCACAAGTGTCTCAAAGGGCTGCACAAGCCACAACGACATCCTCGGTACAAAGCCCACATAAGGGCAAGGAAAATCTCACCCCAGTGGGACGTCGATGTGAATGACTATTAGAAACCTTGGAGAGGACCGCATATAAAAGTTAAAGTTAAAGTTAAAGTACCAATGATTGTCACACACACACTAGGTGTGGCGAGATTATTCTCTGCATTTGACCCATCACCCTTGATCACCCCCTGGGAGGTGAGGGGAGCAGTGGGCAGCAGCGGTGGCCGCGCCCGGGAATCATTTTGGTGATTTAACCCCCAATTCCAACCCTTGATGCTGAGTGCCAAGCAGGGAGGTAATGGGTCCCATTTTTTTATAGTCTTTGGTATGACTCGGCCGGGGTTTGAACTCACAACCTACCGATCTCAGGGCGGACACTCTAACCACTAGGCCACTGAGTAGGTGGGTAACCCCCCCCTATAGGGGAGACCGAATGCAATGGATGTCGAGTGGGTCTGACATAATATTGTGAGAGTCCAGTCCATAGTGGATCCAAAATAATAGTAAGAGTCCAGTCCATAGTGGGGCCAGCAGGACACCATCCCGAGCGGAGACGAGTCAGCAGCGCAGAGATGTTCCCAGCCGATGCACAGGCGAGCGGTCCACCCCGGGTCCCGACACTGGACAGCCAGCACTTCATCCATGGCCACCGGACCTGTGCCCCCCCCCCCCTCCACAAGGAAGAGGGGAGCAGAGGAGAAAAGAAAAGAAACGGCAGATCAACTGGTCTAAAAGGGGGGTCTATTTAAAGGCTAGAGTATACAAATGAGTTTTAAGATGGGACTTAAATGCTTCTACTGAGGTAGCATCTCTAATTGTTACCGGGAGGGCATTCCATAGTACTGGAGCCCGAATAGAAAACGCTCTATAGCCCGCAGACTTTTTTTGGGCTCTGGGAATCACTAATAAGCCGGAGTTCTTTGAACGCAGATTTCTTGCCGGGACATATGGTACAATACAATCGGCAAGATAGGACGGAGCTAGACCGTCTAGTATTTTATACGTAAGTAGTAAAACCTTAAAGTCACATCTTAAGTGCACAGGAAGCCAGTGCAGGTGAGCCAGTATAGGCGTAATATGATCAAACTTTCTTGTTCTTGTCAAAAGTCTAGCAGCCGCATTTTGTACCAATTGTAGTCTTTTAATGCTAGACATAGGGAGACCCGAAAATAATATGTTACAGTAGTCGAGACGAGACGTAACGAACGCATGAATAATGATCTCAGCGTCGCTAGTGGATAAAATAGAACGAATTTTAGCGATATTACGGAGATGAAAGAAGGCCGTTTTAGTAACACTATTAATGTGTGATTCAAACGAGAGAGTTGGGTCGAAGATGATACCCAGATTCTTTACTGATTCGCCTTGTGTAATTGTTTGGTTGTCAAATGTTAAGGTGGTATTATTAAATAAATGTCGGTGTTTAGCAGGACCGATAATCAGCATTTCCGTTTTCTTGGTGTTGAGTTGCAAGAAGTTAGCGGACATCCATTGTTTAATTTCATTAAGACACGCCTCCAGCTGACTACAATCCGGCGTGTTGGTCAGCTTTAGGGGCATGTAGAGTTGGGTGTCATCAGCATAACAATGAAAGCTAACACCGTATTTGTGTATGATGTCGCCTAGCGGCAGCATGTAAATACTAAAGAGTGCAGGGCCAAGAACCGAACCCTGAGGAACTCCGCACGTTACCTCAACATAGCCAATATCGACACAATATTTAAACTGGTTCCTTTTTTTTAATTATTATTACATGGTACTACAGTAGTATGGTTGAGGTGGCGACTTGTCCAGGGTGTACCCCGCCTTCTGCCTGAATGCAGCTGGGATTGGCTCCAGCACCCACCGCGACCCTGAGATGGACAATCGGTATTGTATTGAATTTTTGAATTATATTTATATAGCGCTTTTCTCGAGTGACTCAAAGCGCTTTACATAGTGAAACCCAATATCTACGTTACATTTTTAAACCAGTGTGGGTGGCACTGGGAGCAGGTGGGTAAAGTGTCTTGCCCAAGGACACAACGGCAGTGACTAGGATGGCAGAAGTGAGGATCGAACCTGGAACCCTCAAGTTGCTGGCAAGGCCACTCTACCAACCGAGCTATACCGCTCAGTATATACAGTATATACCATAACTGGTAGAAAATGGTTGGATGGATATAGTAATATGGTACACAATAATAAAGAAATAATTGGATAATCTATCCATTCATCCATTTTCTATCGCGGGGGATGCTGGAGCCTATCCCAGCTGCACTCGGGTGGAAGGCGGGGTACACCCTAGACAAGTCGCCACCTCATCGCAAGGCCAACACAGACAGACAGACAACATTCACACTCACATTCACACACTATGGCCAATTTAGTGTTGCCAATCAACCTGGTTACCCACATATGCGGTCCTCTCCAAGGTTTCTCATAGTCATTCACATCGACGTCCCACTGGGGTGAGGTTTTCCTTGCCCTTATGTGGGCTTTGTACCGAGGATGTCGTTGTGGCTTGTGCAGCCCTTTGAGACACTTGTGATTTAGGGCTATATAAATAAACATTGATTGATTGATTGATCCATAACCTAACCCACGCAGTCACGGGGAGAACATGTAAACTCGAACGTTAGACCTTCTCGCTGTGAGGCACAAGCTCTAACCACTGCTCCACCATGCTGCACCACCATGCTGATACCACGTTGTAAATCCACCACTTTGGTTTTTGCCCTCAAAGTCATCCACTGCCCAGGGAATTATCCCCTCAGTTTGTAAACATGAACAAAAATGACAAAAAATATCGCCCTTGTCACTCCAGTATTAATCATATACTAATTATATACTAATACTGCCCTTGATATCAACACCAACAATTTATGGGTCGATCTGCCCTCCTCTTACGTGTCGTGTACTGGCTGTGACAATGCTGATACACCAACAGCTCTCAAACTCTTATTAATCCACTTGTTAATTTCCTGTTAATAGCTGCTTACTTTCTGCTGTAATGTGCATCCATCCACACTTCTTAATTTTTACTAAGCCCATATTTCTTGGTTTCAAGTTAGCTTGGCGACTGCCTGCTCCTGGTTTGCTCTCGGGCGTTACATGTTTAGCCTCGTCCTCCAATGAAAAGGATACTTGACAATGATACAAAAGTACTTAAGATACAAAACCAGTAAAGTTGGCACATTGTGTAAATTCTAAATAAAAACAGAATACAATGATTTGCAAACCCTTTTCAACCTATATTCAATTGAATAGACTGCAAAGACAAGATACTTAACGTTCGAACTGGAAAACATTGTTATTTTTTGCATTTATCAACAACACCCAGAAAAGCCGCCGGCTTCGCTGGGCCCGAGCTCATCTAAGATGGACTGATGCAAAATGAAAAAGTGTTCCAAGGTCTGACGAGTCCACATTTCAAATTGTTTTTGGAAACTGTGGTCATTGTGTCCTACAGAACAAAGAGGAAAAGAACCATCCGGATTGTTATAGGCGCAAAGTTCAAAAGCCAGCATCTGTGATGGTATGGGGGTGTATTAGTGCCCAAGGCATGAGTAACTTACACATCGGCGAAGTCACCATTGATGCTGAAAGATCTTGGTTTTGGAGCAACATATGTTGCCATCCAAGCAACGTTATCATGGACGCCCCTGCTTATTTCAGCATGACAATGCCAAGCCACGTGTTACAACAGCGTGGCTTCGTAGTAAAAGAGTGCGGGTACTAGACTGGCCTGCCTGTAGTCCAGACCTGTCTTCCATTGAAAATGTGTGATGCAATATGAAGCCTAAAATACGACGACGGAGACCCCCGGGACTGTTGAACAACTTAAGCTGTACATCAAGCAAGAATGGGAAATAATTCCACCTGAAAAGCTTCAAAAATTGGTCTCCTCAGTTCTTTTTTGCAAGGTGTTGCTGCCATTAAATTCTAAGTTCATGATTATTTGCAAAAAAACCCAACAAAGTTTCTCAGTTCAAATATTAAATATCTTGTTTTTGCAGTCTATTCAATTGAATATAAGTTGAAAAGGATTTGCAAATCATTGTATTCTGCTTTTATTTACGAATTACACAACTCGCCAACTTCACTGGTTTTGGGGTTTGTACTAATAAATGTAGTTTATTCACCTTAATGGAGGGGATTATTATTAGTTTATGTATATGGCGACACATCTAACCGCTTGTCAGCCGGGGTGCTACAAATAGATACAGTGTCAGCCAGAGGGGATCAGCGTTTGTGATTGGCATTAAAAGTCATTAATCGGCAATGGCCATCACATACTTTTATTTCATTTTTGTACAAAAATCAATTGATAATGTTGAGTATTTGCAAAGACATAATTTGGAGACCGCTCTTTTATTGGACGCCATTACGTTAGGTTCACGTGTACCTAATGAAGTTGATGGAATTTTTACAAAAAGGGCAATCCACAAACATACGCTCAGACGGTAATGTCTGACCACCCCCCCGCCCCCCCAATCCCCGTTACCCCCGCCCCCGCTGAGCTTGGAGACCGGGTGCACAGCCAGACTGCTGTTCTATAGGTCACACGAGAAGGCTGGCACGCTTTACACTTTAGCCCTGTTGACAGCTTGTTGTTTACAATATGCGCAGCCAGCGTGGTGTAGACACTGCAGATCAGGGGCCTGGTGGGAGGCGGATACCACTGCGGGGGGGGGTGTGCATCATTTTTTTGGGGGGGGGGGTAGTCGCGGAGGTGTAGTGGCTTAGTGAGGGGGGGCCGGGGGGGGGGGGGGGGGAGGGTTTGGTACTGGCGGGGTGTCTGGGGCAGGTTGCGTAGCGGGGAGCCCCTGGCGTGAGGCCCAGCCGTCTTTGATGCTCGCTGGTTCTAAAAGAAAGAGGCAACAGAGGGAGAGAGGGGAGGAGTGTGTGTGTGTGTGTGTGTGGGGGGGGGGGGGTGTGGAATGAAAGAGGAAAAAGGTTACCTGTGGATCAGCCAACCTTCAGCGCAGAAGGATGGGGTGTTTGGGGAGGTGGGGGGCGGGGAGGGGCTGAAGGGACTTTGATGCAAGTCCAGGTTGGAGGAGAGCATTGATCACAGGAGGAAAGGATGTTGCGTGTTCAGATGAGTGTGCTCAGGTTTATATAAGACGATGATTAATTGCGACAATTTTTTCAATGTTGTGTCTTAACACAAAGTGTGTCAACTCTCGATCGTGAACCTGGGAGTTTGCTCAGGAAGTTGAGGAAATCCTGCCTAATGCTTGGAAAGTGAGAGTGTATCTTTCTCCCATAGCTTTTGCAAGAGGGCGCGTTGGGATTTCTACTGCCTTTGTAAGTGTGTGTGTGTGTGTATAAGTGTGTGTTTTTTTGCATCATCGCCACAACAACTGACTGGGCCTACAACTCCACACAGTGCACGCCAGCTCCCGCAATACATCCCCCGTTTCAAAGTGCCACATCCCAGGAGACTTTGCTAACAGTGAGGTCTCTCCTCCTCTGAAGTGACACGCCCCCCTGCTGAGAATCAACTCCCACAATGCGCCGGAGTGACTCCCATAGAGTATACATAACATATTTGTTCCTGGCGGAGGCATGCTGCTTTGCATCTGTCTGCCCGCTGTTAATTGTATGCATTTTTTCCCCCGTCACTCATCCCATCCTTTTTCTTCTGTACTTTAACAGTTTAGTATTTTCCTTTTTGAATTGCTTAGGTTCAACATACCGGGTTCAGGGGGTGACAAAAATAAAAATAAAGCCAGCGACCTTGTGCACATATGTAGATGTTTACCAATAACCCACGGCAAAATACTGACGGATCACATAGTTGATCTCTTGTTCAGTTTACAGTGGGCGTAGAAGAAGATTAGACTCAGTAAACAGCTTGCCTGGACAGAACGGTCATGCGAACTGTAAAACAGTTGTTAATGAGATGTAAAAAACACTCAAAGAGACCATTTAAACACATGTTCACAGCACCTACTAGCAATTCAGAATTTAATAACGCAACACGTACACTATATTGCCAAAAGTATTTGGCCACCTGCCTTTACTCACATGTGAACTTGAAGTGCCATCCCATGAAATTGTTCAAAATGTTTTGGTATCCTGGATCATTCAAAGTTCCTTTCACTGGAACTAAGGGGCCGAGCCCAACTCCCGAAAAACAACCCCACAACATAATTCCTCCTCCACCAAATTTCACACTCGGCACAATGCAGTCCGAAATGTAGCGTTCTCCTGGCAACCTCCAAACCCAGACTTGTCCATCAGATTGCCAGATGGAAAAGCGTGATTCATCACTCCAGTGAAGGCGTCTCCACTGCTCTAGAGTCCAGTGGCGACGTGCTTTACACCACTGCATCCCACGCTTTGCATTGGACTTGGTGATGTATGGCTTAGATGCAGCTGCTCGGCCATGGAAACCCATTCCATGAAGCTCTCTGCGTACTGTACGTGGGCTAATTGGAAGGTCACGTGAAGTTTGGAGCTCTGTAGCAACTGACTGTGCAGAAAGTCTTTGCACTATGCGCTTTAGCATCCGCTGACCCCTCTCTGTCAGTTTACGTGGCCTACCACTTGGTGGCTGACTTGCTGTTGTTCCCAAACTCTTCCATTTTCATATAATAAAGTTGACTTTGGACTATTTAGGAGAGAGGAAATTTCACGACTGGATTTGTTGCACAGGTGGCATCCTATGACAGTTCCACGCTGGAAATTACTGAGAGCGGCCCATTCTTTCACAAATGTTTGTAGAAACAGTCTCTATACCTAAGTGCTTGATTTTATACACTGGGCGAAGTGAGTAGGTCACCTCATTCTCATCATTTGAATGGGTGGCCAAATTCTTTTGGCAATATAGTGTATTTTCAGACTGCAGGAAGAATCAGGAGTGCTTGCAGAATGTGCAAACTCCACAAAGAAAGCCCCAAACAGATTTAGGTCCAGAACGTTTTGCTTTGAGGCAACATAGCATGCTAACCAATTTACCTCACATACCTCACACATGAGAACAGCATCATTAGCGTCCAGTGACTGACAATTGTAAAGTTCACAATTATTCATGTTTTCATTGTAGCGATTGTCATAATAGTATGTTTCATTATTCCTGCCCATTCGATTATTTGATATTATAAGTGGACAGGGTTGCAACTTTTTTCTTTCAATATTAAAGTTAAAGTTAAAGTACCAATGATTGTCACACACACACTAGGTGTGGCGACATTTGTCCTCTGGATTTGACCCATCCCCTTGTTCACTCCCTGGGAGGTGAGGGGAGCAGTGGGCAGCAGCGGTGCCGCACGCGGGAATCATTTTTGGTGATTTAACCCCCAATTCCAACCCTTGATGCTGAGTGCCAAGCAGGGAGGTAATGGGTCCCATTTTTATAGTCTTTGGTATGACTCGGGGTTGAACTCACACCCTACCGATCTCAGGGCGAATATGTTTTGCTGTTCAGTGAAACGCAATATTGGGTTCGATATATGTTCATTTGGTGCATACAAATGCACTCCAGTAAATTATTAATACTGTAAAAAATAGAGAGGGCTAATTACGTACATGTACCGTATTTTCCGGACTATAAAGCACACTTAAAATCATTTTTTCCCCCTCAAAACTCGACAGTGCGCCTTGTAACCCGGTGTGCTTAATGTAAGGAATAAGTATGGTTGAGCTTACCCACCTCGAAGCTATTTTATTTGGTACATTGTGTATTGATACGTGTGACCAGTAGATGGCAGTCAAACATAAGATATAAGCATAAGCTGCACTATGATGGCAATATGTCAACACCAACATTTTAAATGTTCCATTGAAATATAGAGCATTACGCACGGCGCTTAAAGGTCAATCAAAATGTTTTAGTACGACTTTGGTAAGCTATGAAGCCGCACCGCTTGAAGGATTGTCGGCGCATTAAACAAAGGAGTATTATTATGGTGTGTGTATAAGGTAAGACATATTATATGGAGTTTTGTTTCGCAATATTATGCAAAGGCAACGTTTCTTACCTTCTGGTATCTGCTGATCTGTATTTGGGATCTGCATAATTTCTGAAAAATTGCGCGCGTCCGCGCCGACACCATAGTCAATAAGCTTCTTCTTTTTCTCTATATTCTTGTTATGGGACATTCATTCTCCGCTGTAGCCATTTCTAATATAAAGTAGTGTAAAGTTCTTACTTATATCTGTCAGTAAACTCGCCATGAAGCTTAGCTTGCTACATTTTCCAAGTAACTTGCCTGCCCATCGCGCCCGATCCCACCTGCTCAAACATTGCGACTATCACCAGGAATGAAAATGGTATTCTTTCATGCAAAACAAATTGCACTGGTGAAATAGACAGTAATATTAGACAGTAATAACTAAACAGCTTAGTGGTCTCTTTATTGAGACTTGTTTCTCACAAATTTAGGTATACAGTGTTCCCTGGATTATTGCGGGAGTTTAGTTTTGGACCTGAGTTAGAAGCTATGGAAGCCACCCAACATTTGGACCAAGTCGTAGGACTTAAAATAAATTAAAATACTGGACAGTAATTACACAGAAACACAACAGCACAGCTCAACTGTTTACAAACGCAACAAGTTGAGAGCAGCTCCTTCAGAGAGCAAATACTGTAGATCTCAAACAAAGTGGATGGGTCTCCACTGACAGACAAACACACAGTCAAGCCTCCATGTTACTACATATTTTGGATATAACGATAAGCGGTGTTAATGAAAAACCGATGTAAAACTCCCAACAGTTAGTATTATTGTTGTAAATTATCTGTGATTTATAACCGTACTTTGATAAACTCTCGGAACAGTGACACAACAAATGAATACAACATACATTAACGTCTTTCCCCATGAAGAAACAACAACAAGGGTTGTGGTTGCTCAATCACTAAAACACTGCCCACTAGAGTTTTTGAATTGCAAGGAGAGCTATAAACCAATCAAGACACCGCAGGCTACACAACGCAATAACATATTTCAGACTTTGGTCCCGACTTACACTACAGGGTCGATTTAAAATGCAGTTGTGAGAATGTGATTTGTTCCTTGACCAACTGTATTTTATAGTGTTGGGTTTCAATGAAAAGTAAGTTTTGACTCCAAATCAGGGATGCTGACATAGTACTGAACAAGGTTTGATAAACCAACATTTAACCATCATAGACTAAAAGTGAGAATGAGCTCACAGAATTTGAGAATGTTAACACCCCATTTCACTGATTTATTGAGCTGCCAAAATGCCTAGATTTGCATAATTGGGGTCTGTCTGAACTGAAAACAAAGACTTTCCATACAGATGGATATTTCAAACATTTAAAAATAGTTTTAGGTCAAAGCAAGGTTTGCCCTTGACTTTCAGGAGTGTCTGAACAAGATAGTTATTGGAACAGTTTTAATCCATGTAAGAACTATAGCTTTTCCTGAAACAAGCCAATATAAAGGACAGTGGGTGTAACACAGCTTAGAAAGTGGGATATCATCCATAGGGACAGAGAGCTGACCAGCTCAGGCTTTGACACGGCACACTGATCCTGCCACATTATTGAAGCCACTGCCCTCACATTTAGCCTCGTTAGCCGCTCCGAATGAACATCCAGTAGCCCGCTAGGGATTCAAGGGTTAATTGTAGATCGTGTCAGAACTTGGACCTGGCCAGCTCAATAAAGGGCTCCAGTTATTGGCTTGCCAGCTTGTGTGTATGTGATTGTGGTGCTTGTGCATGCACAATTGTGTTGGCTGTCTTCAGGTATTGGCTTTGGTGTTGACCTAGGACCACCTCTGCCTCTCCACACTGTCTGTATTGACATAGATCAGACTCCAGGGAGGAATCTGAGGTCGGGAGGGCTCCACTCCCTAGTTACACGAGAAGGGCACCAATGTCCCTTCCCACACAAAAATGCGCATTTAATGGCATACATTTTCTTTGTGCATGATTATTTTCCTTTTGCTACTCCTGCAAAGACCAGTTCTTATATGGAAAACACACACATCACACTTCTTCATCAGCACCAGACTTTCCTCTTGAGCCCTATGGGGTATCAATGCACTATTTATCTGACCTTGATATACAGTGTATCTATGATGAATTATGCCTTGCCTACTGTCCTGCTTCAATGGTTATGACCTATCACGATCTCGCACCATTGAAGCAGTCCAACAGCCAAAAGATGGAAGATAAAATTACAGTGAAAGTTGAAGGCTTCTAAATAAAACAATTTGGAGTCCAATCAGTCAATCCCTGTAGTCTCAGAAAAATGTGGAAGTTAAGTGCATCAGAGGGAATGTTGTGACACCCATCCCATTTTTGAATTTTTTTATAAAGCCAAAAAATGGTACACATTGTAAGTAGAACATGCATCTTAGTCCTGGCTGCTCAGTGCAATACTGTACACTCAAAGCTGGAGTTTAGGCGGAGTAACAGGTTGATGGTAACAATTTTATTATCTCAAAAATCCATAAACTAAGCAGAGAGTAAGAGTATCTGTTTTCTAAGCGCTTTTGAGACGTTCGTATTTCAAAGGTCCTATTGCTGACAACATTGGCACTTATTTCATAGCTCTGGACCTAGAATTATGTCTACGGGTAAAATTCGGTAAAATTCAATAGGGATTTTTGGCCTTGTGTTCTAACGAGTTTCAACACATTTGGAACGCCTACTTTTAGCTCCTAAATGTAAGCCTGTTGACGTCAGCTACAGAAGACTGCAGGCAATTTTTTATTGCGTAGTATGTGTTTTGGTAGCATCTTCATATCAAATTAAATTTCCGCGCTGAATTTGAAGGAAATATCAAATGTTGTTGCAGGTTGTAGCAATACAACTAAAGAAGGGGTCAGCCTATATACATTTCTAAATTATGGGAATATGAGGAAAGTAGATAGGAGTGTAATTTCCAGTGATACTTTTTTGGGTTTTGGTCAGGACTTGAATTGAAAAAACGAAAATAAGGAGCACCCTTGAGCAGAGAAAGACAGACTGAGTCAGAACCTGTGGAAAAAAACGTAGAGAGAGGCTCAAAAACGAGAGCGAAAGAAGGTAAGCCGCCAGTATTCTATTTTGCGTTCTCTTCTACTGATTTTTTCTTGAAGATGCTTTAGAAAATGCTTGAAGAGCATAAGAACACAGGCTATGGTGTCTATGGAGGAGGAGATGGAAGAGCAGGGAAGTCCAAAAATGGTGTTTTTTATATATTTCTGTTTTGCTCATAATGTTAACCATATCAGTTTTAAAGTAATCATGGACCAGAGTGACAAAAAACATGCAATTAAGTGATGAAAATAATAGTTTTAATTGGCTTTATCCACAATCTCTATGCGGGGAAATGGGCTCCAGTTCTGTAGTTGACGTCCCACCAAGAGGGGGGGAGGCATATCGAGTCTGGCGATGGAAGGGGGCATTCTAAGTAAAGTTAGTTGAAGTGAAGTGAATTATATTTATGTAGCGCTTTTCTCTAGTGACTCAAAGCGCTTTACATAGTGAAACCCGTTATCTAAGTTACATTTAAACCAGTGTGGGTGGCACTGGGAACAGGTGGGTAAAGTGTATTACCCAAGGTCACAACGGCAGTGACGAGGATGGCGGAAGAGGGGACCGAACCTGGAACCCTCAAGTTGCTGGCCATTCCAAATATCTACAGATTCTTCAAAAGCCAATTAATATTAAATGGGAATGAGGGTCAGATTAATTTTCAAGATCCAAAAATATGTGAAAAGAATACGTATGTTAGTGGACTTTAGATCATCTAGAGCAGGGGTTCTCAAACTTTATTTTTTACCAAGTACCACCTCAGAAAACACTCGGCTCTCCGGGTGCCACCACAATGACCGACACTGAAATACAGTGGCGTAGTAGGCCTAAATAATAAATTAACAACAAAGCAGAGGTCCTTTTTAGACATAGACAACTTAGACTTAGACAAACTTTATTGATCCACAAGGGAAATTGTTCCACACAGTAGACTTAGACTTAGACTTCCTTTTTATTGTCATTCAAATTTGAACTTTACAGCACAGATAAGAACGAAATTTCCTTACATAAGCTCATGGTAGTGCAGGATAAAAAACCAATAAGGTGCATATATAAATAAAAAATGTTTTAAATAATATATAAATAGATATATAAAATATATATATATATATATATATGTATATATATATATATATATATATATATATATATATATATATATATATATATATATATATATATATAAATAAATAAATAGATTACTGTACAGATAAATATATTGCACTTTTTCACATGCGTCCACGTTTATGGATGTATGTTTTATTGTCTTTTTTATTCCAGCGAGTTAATCCATTTGGGGGGGGGGGTTGAGGGGATAATTTAATTATGATGCGTTCAAGAGTTTACGGCCTGAGGGAAGAAGCTGTTACAGAACCTGGAGGTTCTGCTTCGGAGGCTGCGGAACCTCTTTCTAGAGTCCAGCAGTGATAACAGTCCTTGGGGGGGTGGGAGGAGTCTTTGCAGATTTTTTTTGAGTCCTGGTCAGGCAGCGGCTTTTTGCGATCTCCTGGATAGGAGGAAGAGGAGTCCTGATGATCTTTTCTGCTGTCCTCACCACTCTCTGGAGAGACTTCCAGTCTGAGGCATTGCAGGCTCCAGTCCAGACAGAGATGCTGTTGGTCAGCAGGCTCTCTATAGTGCCTCTGTAGCTCAGTTACAAAGGATGGAAAGGGTAAGGATGGAAATGATAATACAGGTATTAAGTAGACTAAACATGTACCATAGTAGCAATATAAAATATAACATATATGTAATATTTACATATTATACATACAGTATATAACAGTGTTTTTCAAACTTTTCTGAGCCGAAGCACATTTTTTTCATTGAAAAAATCCGGAGGCACACCACCAGCTGAAAACATTAAAAAATGAAACTCAGCAGCCGATATTGACAGTAAAAAGTCGTTCTCGCAATTGTTGGATATGAATTCAAATCATAACCAACCATGCATCACTATAGCTCTTGTCTCAAATGTACTGTCACAACCTGTCACATCACGCTGTGACTTATTTGGAGTTTTTTGGTGTTTTCCTGTGTGTAGTGTTTTAGTTCTTGTCTTGCGCTCCTATTTTGTTGTTGATTGTCATGTACGGATGTACTTTGTGGGCGCCGTCTGCTCCACACGCTGTAAGTCTTTGCTGTCGTCCAGCATTCTGTTTTTGTTTACGTTGCAACCAGTTCAGTGTTAGTATTGTTTTGCATAGCCATCCCTAATCGTCAATGCCTTGTGTTTATTTTTGGTTTAAGCGTTAGATACCTTTTTACCTGCACACTGCCTCCCGCTGTCGTCTGCATATTGTGACCACGACAAACCATGTTCCCGACATCTACAAAGCAATTGCTGCCACCTACTGATATGGAAGAGTATTACACGGTTACTCTGCCGATCTCTAGACAGCACAGACACTCAACAACGGCACATTTGCGGATTATGATTACTAGTTTGCAAACAATTTTTTTCACCCACTTAGGTGACATTACATAATCTCCCACGGCACCCCAGACTGTTTTTCACGGCATAGTGGTTGAAAAACACTGGTATATAATATATACTGATATATTATATTATTATATTATATTATATATTTATATAATATATACAATACATAACAAATCCCAATTACAATTTTAAAAAGTATATTTAATATTTTTGGACACTGTAACATTACACACAGTTTGAACAGTAACACTGTGTTTGAATATAGGAAAATAAAACACTGTACTTAAATAATAAATCAAATATTTGGCATACCACTAGATGGAGCCCTCGTACCACGAGTGGTACACGTACCACAGTTTGGGAATCCCTTATCTGGAGTCTAAGGGTCCTTTAACAATGACCAGGTTGGGTTACTGCACCCTGCTGCATTGCCCTCTGGTGTGTATTCTAGTGAGGAGTGTATGACTTTACAGTATGAATGAATTCCTTTGCAATATACAGTATGTGCACAGGCATGCGTGAATGCGCAGCCCGTTTGTGCTCGTTTGTGTTGCATGCCACTGCCTCAATCAAAATGTCTTGGTGAATGTGTGAGACTGCATTCCAAATTACTGTTATTTAAAAAAAATACCGCATTTCATTCTCACTTTCTTATAATGTGTTTTCTGGAAATATTTTTTTTTGGTCATTTCCTACTACCCACTCACCCTCTTACGAAAATACACACCTGCAGAAGCACACACCACAACCTCCATCTCTGTTGACAGGGTAAATTGTACAAAAAGCTTTTAAGGCAATTAGTGGATTGAGCTCGAGCCTTTCTTCCCATTCGCTCTGTTCATTAGCAGCTCCTCCAGTGTCTGATATTACCATCACTCCAAGCTGGCATCAACACCACTCCATTCTTGTGTGTGTGTGTGTGTGTGTGTGTGTGTGTGTGTGTGTGTGTGTGTGTGTGTGTGTGTGTGTGTGTGTGTGTGTGTGTGTGTGTGTGTGTGTGTACATATATGTGTGTAAGTTGCACATCTCCTTGGGCAATTTCAAATGCAAATGCAATTGTCACAACTACTGCAGATCTTTGCTGCCTTGTCTTTTTGATTTCGATTAATTACAATGAAAGCAAAAATGGTTTCTACTCGAAATTCTCATGAACGTGTCATTGGAGGCATTACTTAGTACTTTTTGTCATTAATGCTTCAACAGGAGTGCAAATGAAGTGCCATGACACAGTGACACCTTGGTAATAAAGTTTCTACAATCTGATATTGACATTGTTGCCGTTCTCCTCCTTTTGGTTGGATCAGATTTTAACTAATATTTATGTACAAACCCCGTTTCCATATGAGTTGGGAAATTGTGTTGGATGTAAATACAAACGGAATACAATGATTGCAAATCATTTTCAACCCATATTCAAAGACAACATATTTGATCTTCAAATTGATAAACATTTTTTTTTTTGCAAATAATGATTAACTTTAAAATTTGATGCCAGCAACACGTGACAAAGAAGTTGGGAAGGGTGGCAATAAATACTGATAAAGTTGAGGAATGCTCATCAAACACTTATTTGGAACATCCCACAGGTGTGCAGGCAAATTGGGAACAGGTGGGTGCCATGATTGGGTATAAAAGTAGATTCCATGAAATGCTCAGTCATTCACAAACAAGGATGGGGCGAGGGTCACCACTTTGTCAACAAATGCGTGAGCAAATTGTTGAACAGTTTAAGAAAAACCTTTCTCAACCAGCTATTGCAAGGAATTTAGGGATTTCACCATATACGCTCCGTAATATCATCAAAGGTTCAGAGAATCTGGAGAAATCACTGCACGTAAGCAGCTAAGCCTGTGACCTTCGATCCCTCAGGCTGTACTGTATCAACAAGCGACATCTGTGTGTAAAGGATATCACCACATAGGCTCAGGAACACTTCAGAAACCCACTGTCAGTAACTACAGTTGGTCGCTACATCTGTAAATGCAAGTTAAAACTCTCCTATGCAAGTCGAAAACCGTTTATCAACAACACCCAGAAACGCCGTCGGTTTCGCTGGGCCTGAGCTCATCTAAGATGGACTGATACAAAGTGGAAAAGTGTTCTGTGGTCTGACGAGTCCACATTTCAAATTGTTTTTGGAAACTGTGGACGTCGTGTCCTCCGGACTAAAGAGAAAAAGAACCATCCGGATTGTTATAGGCGCAAAGTTGAAAAGCCAGCATCTGTGATGGTATGGGGGTGTATTAGTGCCCAAGACATGGGTAACTTACACATCTGTGAAGGCGACATCAATGCTGAAAGGTACATACAGGTTTTGGAGCAACATATGTTGCCATCCAAGCAACGTTACCATGGACGCCCCTGCTTAATTCAGCAAGACAATGCCAAGCCACGTGTTACATCAACATGGCTTCATAGTAAAAGAGTGCGGGTTCTAGACTGGCCTGCCTGTAGTCCAGACCTGTCTCCCATTGAAAATGTGTGGCGCATTATGAAGCCTAAAATACCACAACGGAGACCCCCGGACTGTTGAACAACTTAAACTGTACATCAAGCAAGAATGGGAAAGAATTCCACCTGAGAAGCTTAAAAAATGTGTCTCCTCAGTTCCCAAACGTTTACTGAGTGTTGTTAAAAGGAAAGGCCATGTAACACAGTGGTGAACATGCCCTTTCCCAACTACTTTGGCATCAAAACTATGAATTAACACATGTGGAGTTATGTACTTAACAAAAAAAGGTTCAATAATTGAAAACATGTTTTATATTCTAGATTCTTCAAAATAGCCACCCTTTCATCTGATTACTGTTTTGCACACTCTTGGCATTCTCTCGATGAGCTCCAAGAGGTAGTCACCTGAAAGGGTTTTCACTTCACAGGTGTCATAGTTTTGATGCCTTCAGTGACAATCTACAATGTAAATAGTCATGAAAATAAAGACAACGCATTGAAATGAGAAGGTGTGTCCAAACTTTTGGCCTGTACTGTATATTGGGGCTGAAATAGGGATGTGCAATACAGACAATGCTATAAATTAAATAAATATAGACTGATGGTCGAGCTTTTAATACTGCCGTCATATCGTGATAATGCATGTTGATGAAACATTTTAGCTGTGTCCCGAAAGTCTCACAGCGACAAGCGTCCTCAACGCAATATAGCATCTTCGCCTGTCCAGTATAGCTTCTAAATTACAAGTCATCACTTCCAAGGCAGTAAATAAACTGTTTCTCTTACATGTAGTATTATCACTGGAGGACTAGAAGATGAGGAATCGCTAAAACATGCTACACTACACACTGTCGGATACAAAAAACAAAGGTAACCGCCAAGCTAGAGCTCTTGAATGGTGGGTGGACTGATACAAATATGAACAAAATTGATACCACATATAGTATCAGTATATGGTCCATACTAGATGGATGTTTTACTATCACAAAAGGTTGTGTTGTTTTTGTAATTGTTTACAAACTCAAGAAATAAGAGCCAATAGTAAGTATTACTTCTGTTTAGTTATTTTACTGTAATGGTATTACAACATATATAAAAATAAAATTTATTTATTTGGTAATAAAAAGGAATAAGGAAAAATGTTGAACATTAATAAATATTGTTACACAACCATTCTGTGTTTTCATTAGATTAGAGTTGTAATCAAAAATGGAATCATTAAATAATCCTGAAAATTTTAGGCCAATATTGTAACTACTTGCTATTGAATTGATACCCAAATTTGTGGTATCGCCCAAAACTAATGTAAAGTATCCAAACAATCAAATAATAAGTGCTTACATTATGATCACTGTACGCTGCACATGTGTTAATAGCATTACAATGATGATTCAAATTGATCAATAAATAATTCATCTGATTTAATGTGTTAGTTTGGACAGCTCTAATTAGTATTCATGAATTGATTTGCTGCTTATTGCTATTGATTTAACCCTCTGGGCACATAACATTTTAATTGTCTTCAAATCCAAACTGACATAAAAGGCATTAAGTTTTTGAAGGGAATAAAAAAAACCTTGAATTTATTAATTTTTTTCCCCCTTTTTTTCTCAAATTTCTCAATATATGTCAGCCCTATACAAAAATATCAAACATGCCATGTTTTTTATTGTCACTTTTTTGAAGGCCTTTTATTCAGATAATGTCAAATGTTTAAATTATTAAAATAACTCATAATATGCAAATTTCTACTACAGTAAGTGAAAACTGTGATATCATTTGATAAAAAATCCTTAAAAGGGTTAAGATAAAAAAAAATCTTGTTAAGTTTTTTTTTTTTTATCGCGCTTGAGTCGAAAAATATAAATGCAAAATGTTTTATGTTCTTTGAAAAATGAAAAATTATGTTGTCTTTGGCTTTGGGGTATTATTTGATAAATGCCACTGTATCGTACACCTGTGGAAAATATTAGACATTTAAATGTTAAAATTTAACATGGAAACAACTGTTTTAGGAAAATCTATAACAGAGTAACAAAAAAAACATAAACAAAAATATGGCCAAAATACAGCAAATAATTACTGGAAGTACAAAAACGTCTATTTATATAATTAATGTAATTATATAATTTTAAATTTGGATGAATTTATTACAGGTCAATTTACTCTATATGGTTATTTGCTTATACATTTAATCAATTGTATGTATTTTATTGTCAAAGAGGTACTATTATTTTTCATAGTCATCAAAACTATTCATTTTTGATATTCTTTGTCATCCAGTACAAATGTAAATATTGCAAAAGTTGGTCTTCTTTATTTTGTTTCTCTTTGCCATCATTATGTAAGACGACTCACCTCCAACATTTTTGCGACATCAAACGGGTATTTACGTGTGGTAAAGGTACCATTTCATTTGGAACAATCATAAATTTACAATGTAATACATAATATTACTTGCACATTCTAATTTCTCTTTACAGCATGTCCGAAAAATACAAAATCCAAAACCAGTGAAGTCGGCACGTTGTGTAAATCATAAATAAAAACAGAATACAATTAGTTGCAAATGCTTTTCAACCTATATTTAATTGAATAGACTGCAAAGACAAGATACTTAACGTTCGAGCTGTAAAACGTTGTTATTTTTTGCAAATATTAGCTCATTTGGAATTTGATGCCTGCAACGTGTTTCAAAAAAGCTGGCACAAGTGGCAATAAAAACTGAGAAAGTTGAGGAATGCTCATCAAACACTTATTTGGAACATCCCACAGGTGAACAGGCTAATTGGGAACAGGTGGGTGCCATGATTGGGTATAACAGCAGCTTCCATGAAATGCACAGTCATTCACAAACAAGGATGGGGCGAGGATCATCGCTTTGTGAGCAAATGTGTGAGCAAATTGTCCAACAGTTTAAGAACAACATTTCTCAATGAGCTATTGCAAGGAATTTAGGGATTTCACCATCTACGTTCCGTAATATCATCAAAAGGTTCAGAGAATCTGGAGAAATCACTGCAAGTAAGCGGTGACATTACGGACCTTCAATCCCTCAGGCGGTACTGCATCAAAAAAACGACATCAGTGTGTAAAGGATATCACCACATGGGCTCAGGAACACTTCAGAAAACCACTGTCAGTAACTACAGTTTGTCGCTACATCTGTAAGTGCAAGTTAAAACTCTACTATGCAAAGCCAAAGACATTTATCAACAACACCCAGAAACGCTGCCGGCTTCGCTGGGCCCGAGCTCATCTAAGATGGACTGATGCAAAGTGGAAAAATGTTCTGTGGTTTGACGAGTACACATTTCAAATTATTTTTGGAAACTGTGGACGTTGTGTCCTCCGGACCAAAGAGGAAAAGAAACATCCGGGTTGTTATAGGCCAGCATCTCCCAAACGAGTGTTGTTAAAAGGAAAGGCCATGTAACACAGTGTTAAAAATGCCCCTGTGCCAACTTGTTTTGCAATGTTAAAGGGGAACATTATCACCAGACCTATGTAAGCGTCAATATATACCTTGATGTTGCAGAAAAAAGACCATATTTTTTTTAACCGATTTCCGAACTCTAAATGGGTGAATTTTGGCGAATGAAACACCTTTCTAATATTCGCTCTCGGAGCGATGACGTCACAACGTGGCGTCACATCGGGAAGCAATCCGCCATTTTCTCAAACACCGAGTCAAATCAGCTCTGTTATTTTCCGTTTTTTCGACTGTTTTCCGTACCTTGGAGACATCATGCCTCGTCGGTGTGTTGTCGGAGGGTGTAACAACACGAACAGGGACGGATTCAAGTTGCACTAGTGGCCCAAAGACGCGAAAGTGGCAAGAAATTGGACGTTTGTTCCGCACACTTTACCAACGAAAACTATGCTACGACAGAGATGGCAAGAATGTGTGGATATCCTGCGACACTCAAAGCAGATGTATTTCCAACGATAAAGTCAAAGAAATCTGCCGCCAGACCCCCATTGAATCTGCCGGAGTGTGTGAGCAATTCAGGGACAAAGGACCTCGGTAGCACGGCAAGCAATGGCGGCAGTTTGTTCCCACAGACGAGCGAGCTAAACCCCCTATCGACCCTAGCTTCCCTGGCCTGCTGACATCAACTCCAAAACTGGACAGATCAGCTTTCAGGAAAAGAGCGCGGATGAGGGTATGTCTACAGAATATATTAATTGATGAAAATTGGGCTGTCTGCACTCTCAAAGTGCATGTTGTTGCCAAATGTATTTCATATGCTGTAAACCTAGTTCATAGTTGTTAGTTTCCTTTAATGCCAAACAAACACATACCAATCGTTGGTTAGAAGGCGATCGCCGAATTTGTCCTCGCTTTCTCCCGTGTCGCTGGCTGTCGTGTCGTTTTCGTCGGTTTCGCTTGCATACGGTTCAAACCGATATGGCTCAATAGCTTCAGTTTCTTCTTCAATTTCGTTTTCGCTACCTGCCTCCACACTATAACCATCCGTTTCAATACATTCGTAATCTGTTGAATCGTTTAAGCCGCTGAAATCCGAGTCTGAATCCGAGCTAATGTCGCTATAGCTTGCTGTTCTTTCCGCCATGTTTGTTTGTGTTGGCTTCACTATGTGACGTCACAGGAAAATGGACGGGTGTATATAACGATGGTTAAAATCAGGCACTTTGAAGCTTTTTTTAGGGATATTGCGTGATGGGTAAAAATTTGAAAAAAAACTTCGAAAAATATAATAAGCCACTGGGAACTGATTTTTAATGGTTTTAACAATTCTGAAATTGTGATAATGTTCCCCTTTAATGATTATTTGCCAAAAAAAAAACATGTTTCTCAGTACAAACATTAAATATCTTGTCTTTGCAGTCTATTCAATTGAATATAAGTTGAAAAGGATTTGCAAATCAATGTATTCTGTTTTTATTTACCAATTACACAACGTGCCAACTTCACTGGTTGTGGGTTTTGTACATTTATTACTACCATTTTCCCATTACTATCAATTTCTAACACAAATGTTCATATTCCTGTATAAAATTCATTATTGTGCAAGCTTTACATAAACATCTAAGGACACGTTTCAAGCTGAACTTGTCACGATCCATACCGTATCTGGAGCCTGTGTGTGTGTCAGTCGGAGTGTGTGTGTGCATGTTTCAAAGAGTTAATTATGTGGAACACTAAAGCGTTACCAGCTTTGAAGAGGGTAGAACTGAGGGTACATTATTGATGAGTGACACATATTGCTGATCCCGTCACAAGCATACAGTAAACACATAGTCATACAAGCATGTGCGCATACACAGTTTTAAATACACACATTCATATACAAGTACGGGCACACTTATAAATACTGTATGTATAGTTGGCAGTGATCTGTCCCATAGCCCCAGAGTATTTAACAGCAGTTGTTGACATACTTTTACAGTACCTGCTATATATTAGTCTTCCAGCGTTTGTCTCTGAGGGCCATACAGGACAGCGATTGGCCCTGCCTGCTACATTATTTAATAGAGCTTCAGTTGATCTCAGCCCGTCATTAATGCCGAAATTGGACTCGAACCAGAGTGTGTTTTCATGGCACGCACAAACATGTGTGTACTGTAGAGTACACATGTAGACTTATTAGACGTGTCCTTGTTATGATGTTAAATTAATCAAACATTTGCATGTTTATTTTACCACTCCAACTGTGCTGCTTGTGTTACAGTGGCATCATAACCTATTTTTTTGCCTGATTCAAATTACCTTTTTCAAATCTGCCTTTCAAACAAGAAATGCAGTTTTTAAAATTCTTGCAAATAGCCCCTTTATCCTGATTCTCACCAAAATGTAATTGTTTCTTCCTTGGTCCACAGCAACACAAGCTTTGAGCAATGACAATGCTTTTGTATATTTAGTGTAAAGCTCCTAATGGAGTCCTTCAATCTATTCCTATAGTACTGTTAAGGCATAACACATATTTAAAAAGCTCATTTAAATAATAAAAATGGGTACTGTCAATAGAGTTGCTGATCTTACAGATATTTAATATGCCGATACAGTCCAGCACTTACTTTTTGATGCCGGTATATGCAGCGGTTCAGATGACATCCATTGTAATGAATGAACACATTATGCATATTTTTATTTTACATATAACTAAACCGCAAACTAAACAAATATTGCAATTTAAGTTATATTTATATTAATTTTGGACAATTTGTATCAACAAAACACAGTAGTACCTCAACTTACGATCATAATTGGTTGTGTGGCAGAGCTCCTAACTGAAAACATTTGTATCTCAAATCAACGTTGCCCATTAAAATGAATTGAAATCAATGCAATTAGTGCTTAACAAAAAAAAAAGAAAAAAAGCACAATTTGAACATGTAACATGTTTTTTTTTTTTTAAAACAACAATAACTTTTAGATGATACAAACCCCGTTTCCATATAAGTTGGGAAATTGTGTTAAATGTAAATATAAACGGAATACAATGATTTGCAAATCATTTTCAATCCATAATCAGTTGAATATGCTACAAAGACAACAAATTTGATGTTCAAACTGATAACCATTTTTTTTTGTGCAAATAATCATTAACTTTAGAATTTGATGCCAGCAACACGTGACAAATAAGTTGGGAAAGGTGGCAATAAATACTGATAAAGTTGAGGAATGCTCATCAAACACTTATTTGGAACATCCCACGGGTGAACAGGCAAATTGGGAACAGGTGGGTGCCATGATTGGGTATAAAAGTAGATTCCATGAAATGCTCAGTCATTCACAAACAAGGATGGGGAGAGGGCCACCACTTTGTCAACAAATGCGTGAGCAAATTGTTGAACAGTTTAAGAAAAACCTTTCTCAACCAGCTATTGCAAGGAATTTTGGGATTTCACCATCTACGGTCCGTAATATCATCAAAGGGTTCAGAGAATCTGGAGAAATCACTGCACGTAAGCAGCTAAGCCCGTGACCTTCCATCCCTCAGGCTGTACTGCATCAACAAGCGACATCAGTGTGTAAAGGATATCACCACATGGGCTCAGGAACATTTCAGAAACCCGCTGTCAGTAACTACAGTTGGTCGCTACATCTGTAAGTGCAAGTTAAAACTCTCCGGTGCAAGGCAAAAACCGTTTATCAACAACACCCAGAAACGCTGCCGGCTTCGCTGGGCCTGAGCTCATCTAAAATGGACTGATACAAAGTGGAAAAGTGTTCTGTGGTCTGACGAGTATACATTTCAAATTGTTTTTGTAAACTGTGGACGTTGTGTCCTCCGGACCAAAGAGGAAAAGAACCATCCGGATTGTTGTAGGCGCAAAGTTGAAAAGCCAGCAACTGTGATAGTATGGGGGTGTATTAGTCCCCAAGACATGGGTAACTTACACATCTGTGAAGGCGCCATTAATGCTGAAAGGTACGTACAGGTTTTGGAGCAACATATGTTGCCATCCAAGCAACGTTACCATGGACGCCCCTGCTTATTTCAGCAAGACAATGCCAAGCCACGTGTTACATCAACGTGGCTTCATAGAAAAAGAGTGCGGGTACTAGACTGGCCTGCCTGTCGTCCAGACCTGTCTCCCATTGAAAATGTGTGGTGCATTATGAAGCCTAAAATACCACAACGGAGACCCCCGGACTGTTGAGCAAATTAAGCTGTACATCAAGCAAGAATGGGAAAGAATTCCACCTGAGAAGCTTAAAAAATGTGTCCCCTCAGTTCCCAAACGTTTACTGAGTATTGTTAAAAGGAAAGGCCATGTAACACAGTGGTGAACATGCCCTTTCCCAACTACTTTGGCACGTGTTGCAGCCATGAAATTCTAAGTTAATTATTATTTGCAAAAAAAAAAAAAAAGTTTATGAGTTTGAACATCAAATATCTTGTCTTTGTAGTGCATTCAATTGAATATGGGTTGAAAAGGATTTGCAAATCATTGTATTCCGTTTATATTTACATCTAACACAATTTCCCAACTCATATGGAAACAGGGTTTGTAGATATTATACAAAAACAATATAATACAATGCTCTCTTAATAACTACAGTAGTGTTATGAGGTAATGTAATATTAATGTACAGCGTTTACCTTGGAGAATCGACTATACGGTAACTCCTTCCAGTTGCTTCTCTGTCAAACACACCATCAGCAACTTCTTTATATTTTCATGGCCAAATGTCCACCACTTACTGTATATATATTTTAACACTTTTGGCTGACGTTGAACTCATTTTGCAGTGCTACGCTTCAACCTATTTGCCAAGTCTGCTGCATGCTCTGTAATGTTTTTGATGATTTCCTTCTTTAATTAAATGAATTCCGTCCGCTTCTTCTGTCCTTCACACTCACTTTCTTCCTCCCCATGTTTTGAAAACAAAAAAATATGTCCATCTTCAGCTATAAGCTAATGCCAGTGAGTAAAACAAGATGTTTTGACGGGGTTCACTGTGACATTTGCTACGGCAGCTAATGGTGAGGATGCTTGGAACTCAAATATTTGCTTGCACCTTAAAGCATAACAATTAGCCGAGAGACAGCTCTTATCTCAAAACAACTCTTAAGTTGAGGCACTCTTATATTGAGGTACCACTGTAGTCCTTAATAAAATCACAAATAATAATCCAATTAAATAAGGCTGGCAACTAACAATTTGGACAACTGCACATTTCTATGAGGGAGAAACATCCGTTAAAGAGCAAAGTCAAATTCAAAGCATGAAACTGGACTAATTTAAACAGTGAGATTACAAACTGGGCATAGCTGGGTAGTTCTTTTCAGTACAGCCGGTCGCGTCTTATCGTTTTAGTGCATAAACACTGCGTGTGATGACTGATTCTTCCTGAGGTGTGATATTTGATTAGAAGTATAGGAGAAGGACACCTTACTTCCCCTTTTGGGAGCCAGCACTTTACATGCATTACATATTGCATATTTGCATTCCGAAGGCGACATTTGGAAATAATTGCAGATTGTGAATATGAGCAATCCAATATCCAATAACCAATATCATTATCAACAAAAAAAACAGATAACCATATGATCCGATATCTCATTTATTTGCCGATACATAAACCGATATTGCACAAACGTGGTCTTTGACTTTTGCAAAGTACTGCACTTTTCTTGTTTTTTTGAGGATTTTGCTTTAACTGAAAAACTCATCCGCTTTTTGTTATGTCAGCTTTCTGAAGGGTTGTAACTTTGGATACAATTCAACAGCTGCTCACCAGGTCAGTGCAGTCTGGGGACACATCATTTTTTTATAGTCATATTATGGTTTTATTGCAGTCAAGGGTCAAGCGCGTGGACTCTGGGCTCTAGCCTCGGATCGATACCGAAGAGAGCTGCCCAGGCAGCTGAAATATTGATTAATGTATACGTTTAAATATCATGTTTATCTTACTCTCTCTGTCTCGCTCACTCACACGCATGCTCACTCAAATCATTACACACTTCTGGCCTGATCTACTAAAGGTTTGTGTGCACTAAACTGCGGATTGAGGATTGTGTCTCTTAAATGAGCAAAATAGAGAATGCCTCCCATTTAGCATATCTGTGTTCACGAAATTGCAGAACAAATGCTAATTATCGGAACACCCACAATACAGGGAGAAAGAGATGCAAACATAATTTAGCACTCACACTATGATTAATCAAGACTACATTTTAGAAGGTATCTTACAAACTGGTACAGTTACGCACAAATGAGGGTGCCGTTGTCATTGTGACAAGGTGATCGGTGCAATGACGTCTGTGTGTGTGTCAACATATTTCTACTGTTAGAAATGGAAATATTAGACATAACATTTATTCAGCAAAATCAGTTAATAATGGTATATCTGCTGGACAGCTTGGGGTCTGATTAAAACAAATTTAATTGATTTGTTTTGGTGTCTTCTCAATCAATCAGTCAATCAATGTTTATTTATATAGCCCTAAATCACAAGTGTCTCAAAGGGCTGCACAAGCCACAACGACATCCTCGGTTCAGAGCCCACATAAGGGCAAGGAAAAACTCACAACCCAGTGGGACGTCGATGTGAATGACTATGAGAAACCTTGGAGAGGACCGCAGATGTGGGTGACCTCCCCCCTCTAGGGGAGACCGGATGTAACGGACGCCTGGCGGGTATTTTTCTTAAGGCGCTCATGTTTTTTCATAGGAGATAAATTAATAATATATCTTTGTATATCTCTATGAAAAAACTTCTTGCGACGTGCATTTTCTTGTGTCTGGATTATCCAGACCCACCATCACAACACCCCGGTGCCTCTTTAGCGCACCATTGGCTGGCTAAAAAAAAAAGGTTATGTTGTCTAGATTGCACTTCTATTGTATATAGCCCAGAAAAGTACAAAGTAATAATAATAATAATAATAACTGGGATTTATATAGCGCTTTTCTAAGTACCCAAAGTCGCTTTACATGTAGAACCCATCAATCATTCACACCTGGTGGTGGTAAGCTACTTTCATAGCCACAGCTGCCCTGGGGTAGACTGACGGAAGCGTGGCTGCAATTTGCGCCAACGGCCCCTCCGACCACCACCTATTATTCATCATTCAATTCACCGGTGTGAGTGGCACCGGTGAAGTACAGATTATAGTTGTGTGCTGCATTTTCCACGACATAACAAAACACTGCATTGCATCGGGTGTGCTGTAAATGAGTGTCTCAATTGTTACAGCCATTAGTACATGCAAAATCCTCTTTTAAATAGGGCTGTCTGCACCACTTATCAATTGTACACACAGTCTTAGTACATCAAATGCAACACGCCCACTAATAGTACACATCATTTTGTATTATGCCCATGCTACTTAGCGCATGTTATTTGGGGTCTTAGTTGATCAGGCCCAGTGTATCTAAATGCTTGCACAGCAGGGGGTCTGATTAAAACAAATGTAATTGATTTGTTTTGGTGTCTTCTGGCGTTTTTTTTTCTTTAGGCGCTCATTTTTTTTCATAGGAGATAAATTAATAATATATATTTGTATATCTCTATGAAAAAACTTCTTGCAACGTGCATTTTCTTGTGGCTGGATTATCCAGACCCACCATCACAACACCCCAGTGCCTCTTTAGCGCACCATTGGCTGGCTAACATAAAAGTTATGTTATCTAGATTGCGCTTCTATTGTATATAGCCCAGAAAAGATGGTACAGATTATAGTTGTGTGCTGCATTTTCCACGACATAACAAAACACTACATTGCATCGGGTGTTCTGTAAATGAGTGTATCAATTGTTACAGCCATTAGTACATGCAAAATCCTCTTTTAAATAAGGCTGTCTGCACCACTTATCAATTGTACACGCAGTCTTAGTACATCAAGTGCAACACGCCCACTAATAGTACACATAATTTTATATTTTGCCCATTCTACTTTAGCGCATTTTATTTGGGATCTTAGTTGATCAGGCCCTGTGTATCTAAATGCTTGCACAGCAGGGGGTCTGATTAAAACAAATGTAATTGATTTTTTTTGGCGTCTTCTGGTGTTTTTCTTTTTTCTTTAGGCGCTCATGTTTTTTCATAGGAGATACATTAATAATATATATTTGTATACCTCTATCAAAACACTTCTTGCAACATGCATTTTCTTGTGTCTGGATTATCCAGATGCACCATCACAACACCCCGGTGCCCTCTTTAGCGCATCATTGGCTGGCTAAAAAAAAAAGGTTATGTTGTCTAGATTGCACTTCTATTGTATATAGCCCAGAAAAGTACAAAGGAAAGATTATAGTTGTGTGCTGCATTTTCCACGACATAACAAAACACTGCATTGCATCGGGTGTTCTGTAAATGAGTGTCTCAATTGTTACAGCCATTAGTACATGCAAAATCCTCTTTTAAATAGGGCTGTCTGCACCACTTATCAATTGTACACGCAGTCTTAGTACATCAAGTGCAACACGACCACTAATAGTACACATAATTTTATATTATGCCCATGCTACTTAGCGCATGTTATTTGGGATCTTAGTTGATCAGGCCCCGTGTATCTAAATGCTTGCACAGCAGGGGGTCTGATTAAAACAAATGTAATTGATTTGTTTTGGTGTCTTCTGGCATTTTTTTTGTTTCTTAAGGCGCTCATTTTTTTTCATAGGAGATACATTAATAATATATATTTGTATACCTCTATCAAAAAACTTCTTGCAACATGCATTTTCTTGTGTCTGGATTATCCAGACGCACCATCACAACACCCCAGTGACTCTTTAGCGCACCATTGGCTGGCTAACAAAAAAGTTATGTTGTCTAGATTGCGCTTCTATTGTATATAGCCCAAAAAAGATGGTACAGATTATAGTTGTGTGCTGCATTTTTCACAACAAAACAAAACGTTACATTGCATCGGGTGTGCTGTAAATGAGTGTCTCAATTGTTACAGCCATTAGTACATGCAAAATCCTCTTTTAAATAGGGCTGTCTGCACCACTTATCAATTGTACACACAGTCTTAGTACATCAAGTGCAACACGACCACTAATAGTACACATAATTTTATATTATGCCCATGCTACTTAGCGCATGTTATTTGGGATCGTAGTTGATCAGGCCCTATGTATCTAAATGCTTGCACAGCAGGGGGTCTGATTAAAACAAATGTAATTGATTTGTTTTGGTGTCTTCTGGCGTTTTTCTTTTCTTAAGGCACTCATTTTTTTTCATAGAAGATACATTAATAATGTATCTTTGTATATCTCTATGAAAACACTTCTTGCGACATGCATTGTCTTGTCAATCAATCAATCAATCAATGTTTATTTATATAGCCCTAAATCACAAAAGTCTCAAAGGGCTGTACAAGCCACAACGACATCCTCGGTACAGAGCCCACATAAGGGACGTCGATGTGAATGACTATGAGAAACCGCATATGTGGGTAACCCCCCCTCTCTAGAGGAGACCAAAAGCAATGGATGTCGAGTGATACAATATTGTGAAAGAACAGTCCTTAGTGGATCTAACATAGTAGTGAGAGTCCAGTCCATAGTGGGGCCAGCAGGAGACCAGCAGGAGACCATCCCGAGCGGAGACGGGTCAGCAGCGCAGAGATGTCCCCAACCGATGCACAGGCGAGCGGTCCACCCCGGGTCCCAACTCTGGACAGCCAGCACTTCATCCATGGCCACCGGAACCGGAATAACCCGGCGAGGAGGCAGAGGAGAAAAGAAAAGAAACAGCAGATCAACTGGTCTTAAAAGGGGGGTCTATTTAAAGGCTAGCGTATACAAATGAGTTTTAAGATGGGACTTAAATGCTTCTACTGAGGTAGCATCTCTAACTGTTACCGGGAGGGCATTCCAGAGTACTGGAGCCCGAATGGAAAACGCTCTGTAGCCCGCAGACTTTTTATGGGCTCTGGGAATCACTAATAAGCCGGAGTTCTTTGAACGCAGATTTCTTGCCGGGACATATGGTACAATACAATCGGCAAGATAGGATGTAGCTAGACCGTGTAATATTTTATACGTAAGTAGTAAAACCTTAAAGTCACATCTTAATTGCACAGGAAGCCAGTGCAGGTGAGCCAGTATAGGCGTAATATGATCAAACTTTCTTGTTCTTGTCAAGAGTCTAGCAGCCGCATTTTGTACCAATTGTAATCTTTTAATGCTAGACATAGGGAGACCCGAAAATAATACGTTACAGTAATCGAGACGAGACGTAACGAACGCATGAATAATAATCTCAGCTTCGCTAGCGGACAAAATGAAACGAATTTTAGCGATATTACGGAGATGAAAGAAGGCCGTTTTAGTAACACTCTTAATGTGTGATTCAAAGGAGAGAGTTGGGTCGAAGATAATACCCAGATTCTTTACCAAGTCGCTTTGTATAATTGTTTGGTTGTCAAATGTTAAGGTGGTATTATTAAATGAATGTCGGTGTCTAGCAGGACCGATAATCAGCATTTCCGTTTTCTTAGTGTTGAGTTGCAAAAAGTTAGCGGACATCCATTGTTTAATTTCATTAAGACACGCCTCCAGCTGACTACAATCCGCCGTGTTGGTCAGCTTTAGGGGCATGTAGAGTTGGGTGTCATCAGCATAACAGTGAAAGCTAACACCGTATTTGCGTATGATGTCGCCTAGCGGCAGCATGTATGTACTGAAGAGTGCACGGCCAAGAACCAAACCCTGGGGAACTCCGCACGTTACCTTAACATAGTCCGAGGTCATATTGTTATGGGAGACGCACTGCATCCTGTCAGTAAGATAAGAGTTAAACCACGACAAGGCTAAGTCTGACATACCAATACGTGTTTTGATACGCTCTAATAAAATATTATGATCGACGGTATCAAGAAGCAGCAACATAGATGACGCATCAGAATCCATCGTTAGCAGTAGATCATTAGTCATTTTTGCGAGGGCTGTCTCCGTAGAGTGATTTGCCCTGAAACCGGATTGAAAGGGTTCACAGAGATTGTTAGACGCTAAGTGTTCATTTAGCTGCTGTGCAACTATTTTTTCGAGGATTTTCGAGACAAACGGGAGGTGGGACACCGGCCGGTAGTTTACCATGAGGTCAGGGTCGAGGTTAGGTCTTTTGAGTAGAGGATGAATAACCGCTTTTTTGAATGCTAGTGGAACAGTGCCAGAGGAAAGTGATAAGTTTATAATATTTAGCACTGATGGACATAATAATACAAAAAGCTCCTTGATAAGTTTCCCAGGAAATGGGTCAAGTAAACATGTTGTTTGTTTTGTCCCATTTACTCATCTTAGCAATTCCTCCAATGTTATTTAATCAAAGAGAGAGAAACTATTTTGGAGGGCGGTATCTGGTATCTTGTGTCTGGATTATCCAGACGCACCATCACAACACTCTTATAGTTGTGTGCTGCATTTTCCACGACATAACAAAACACTGCATTGCATCGGGTGTGCTGTAAATGAGTGTCTCACTTGTTACAGCCATTAGTACACGCAAAATCCTCTTTTAAATAGGGCTGTCTGCACCACTTATAAATCAAGTGCAACACTCCCACTAATAGTACACATTATTTAATATTTTACCCATGCTACTTAGCGCATGTTATTTGGGATCTTAGTAGATCAGACCCTGTGTATCTAAATGCTTGCACAGCATGACGCATGAATGTGCACAGTCATCTGGACATGCTGAGATTGAAATGAACATTCGTTTGGAATAGCTTCTGATGGCACAGTCTGTGTGTGTATTTGTGTTGGTGTGGGTTTTGGTGTGACGGGCCATTTGCCAATTCATGTACAGACAGTTAGAGACTGTAGAGATAAAACGATGCTATATTGACCTTTTCCTTCTACCAGCCAGAGATCATGTTACAATAACCCCTTTGTTTCTTCAGAACCAACCTCTTTGGATTTTACTGTAACTTGCACTCAGGGTTGGCCCTAGGCTTTATGTGGCCCTATACAAGATTTTGTTTGTGGCCCCATTTCGGTCTTTGATATTACTCATGTAACACGTAATAGAGGCGAGGGCTGACTGCAGCCTTGTGAGTGTTGTAAAACAGTTGTCCCTATCCGCATCGCGCTTCAAAGTTTGTGGCTTGTAAATGTGACTTATTTCATCTCAAAAGGGCGCTCATAAATTTTTTTAAACATGTTTAGTAAGTCTTAAACATGTCTTTTATACTCTATCTCAGGGGTCCCCAAACTTTTTGACTCGGGGGCCGCATTGGGTTAAATAAATTTGGTGGGGGGCCGGGCTGTATATATATGTATATATAGTCGAGGTTTCTGTGGTTTATTTGTTATACAGTGCTCAATACCGGGCTAGAGCGGAATATACGTTAGGTCAGGAAAAAACACAGAGGCTATTTCATCCCTACAAGCCTGTTTTGCAGGTTTCCCTGCTCTTCAGGCGATTTTATAAAATATAAAGTATAAAATAATATTGTCTCCAGATTTCCCCTCACATTCGACCCATACCAGTTTGCTTATCGCCCTAACCGCTCCACAGAGGACGCCATCTCCTCTGCACTCCACCTGAGCTTAGAACATCTGGAAGGAAAGGACACACACGTGCGGATGTTTTTCCTGGACTTCAGCTCAGCATTCAACACCATCATCCCGCAGCACTTGGTGAGCAAACTGGCCCCCTTTGGATTCAGTACCCCCCTATGCAACTGGCTGCTTGACTTCCTCACAGACAGACCCCAATCTGTGAGAGTGGGAAACAACACCTCCAGTGCCATCTCACTGAGCACCGGCTCCCCCCAGGGCTGCGTCCTGAGTTCGCTGCTGTTCACGTTGATGACGCATGACTGCTGCGCCAGGTCCACTACTAACCACATTGTGAAGTATGCGGACGACACGACAGTAGTGGACCTCATCCGTGACAACAATGACATGGACTACAGGGAGGAGGTGAAACATCTGGTTGACTGGTGCAGAACCAACAACCTGGTCCTTAACGTCAACAAGACCAAGGAGATCATCGTTGACTTCAGGAAGCACCAGTCCAGCCACGCTCCACTCTACATCAACGGCACAGCAGTGGAGATAGTAAGCAGCACCAAGTTCCTGGGGGTGCAGATAACTGACAATATAACCTGGTCCCTACACACCGGAGCTCTTGTAAAAAGAGCTCAGCAGCGCATGCACTTTTTGCGTCGGATGAAAAGAGCACAGCTCCCTCCCCCCATTCTCACCACATTCTACAGAGGCACTATAGAGAGCCTGCTGACCAACAACATCTCTGTCTGGACTGGAGCCTGCAATGCTTCAGACTGGAAGTCTCTCCAGAGAGTGGTGAGAACGGCGGAAAAGATCATCAGGACTCCTCTTCCTCCTATCCAGGAGATCACAAAAAGCCGCTGCCTGACCAGGGCTCAGAAAATCTGCAAAGACTCCTCCCACCCCCACCAAGGACTGTTTTCACTGCTGGACTCTAGAAAGAGGTTCCGCAGCCTCCGAAGCAGAACCTCCAGGTTCTGTAACAGCTTCTTCCCTCAAGCCGTAAGACTCTTGAACGCATCATAATTCAATTATCCCCTCAACTCCCCCCAAAATGGATTAACTCACTGGAATAAAAAAGACAATATAACATACATCCATAAACGTGGACGCATGAGAAAAAGTGAAAAAGGGCCTCACCTGCCATCATGGAAAGAAAAAAAAAGTAAAAAGAAAAAAAAATAATTAAATTGTTATATGTATCCAGTGATTATACTATAAAGTTATTTTCCATTTAACTTCACCAGTTTTAGATTATTTTTATTCAAAATCGCTGAATTTTCACATTTGCCGTTCAAATACTGAGAAGAGACGGTGCGGTGATCAGCAGCCAGTTGAGGCACGTCACTCAATTGTGCCTCACCATGGATTGCGGACTCGGCTAACTGCTGGCCTGCTGTGCAGTGAGACCGTATTGCTATATGAACTATATTGTATATTTCCATAGTTTAGTTAGCTGAGGTATATAATGTACAGTGTATTTTGTCAACAACTGTATGTGTGTAAAGTATTTCTTGTGCTGAGCAATCATAAAACTGCTGCGAAGACGCACTGTGTGAGGCTCGCGTAATCCCGCCTCCTGGTGCCGGTTAATGCACCTCCGCCGCAGACTGCACCGCCCGACGGGAGCGCCACACCAACCAAAGCCCACACCCAAACTCTCCACGTGCAAGACCGAATCCACCCAAAAAAAGTCACTTAACAAGAAGACAAAAAGTGCAAAAACAACATTGCCCGTGCCGGATGAGCCGTGAACGACTGCAGGGACACAACATTAGGTACACCTGCAGACTGCAGCACGGATTTCATATTTCATTCATTCACAACTCCTCCAACACGAACACCACTGTTCCCGCACTTATAAGTAAAGGTAAGACCATAATAATGTTTTTTTTTATTAAATGTGCTTTTTTGTGTGCTACAGTTTGTATGTGTAAAGTTAAAGTTAAGTTAAAGTACCAATGATTGTCACACACACACACACACTAGGTGTGGTGAAATTTGTCCTCTGCATTTGACCCATCCTCTTCTTCACCCCCTGGGAGGTGAGGGGAGCAGTGGGCAGCAGCGGCGCCGTGCCCGGGAATAATTTGTGGTGATTTAACCCCCAATTTCAACCCTTGATGCTGAGTGCCAAGCAGGGAAGAATGCTGGTATGAGCTTTTAAACATAACCCGTTAACTGCTGCCAATCAAATGGTGAATAAGATACTCTTTAGGGTTCATATGTTTGTAAATCTGACTGTGATGAAGTCAGTGCCTCACCAGTCATGAACCTCACCGCACGTCACTGCTATATACATATATACAGAAGCATTCAGACTGTGGGTGGAAAGTAAAAAATTGCACATTGAGAAGTGGTAAACTATAAAATCAGTGCCTAAAAGAGTTCACCGTGGTTATGGCTTTAGGGGAAAAAAATGTATTGAGTCTGTTTGTCTTATATAATATCTAATAATAATAATAATAATAATAATAATAATATAATTTATAATTAAATATAAGGATTAAGCGTTTTTTGTTTTTCTGTAAGACAATCACTTCTTCACAGTCACATAATCTTGGGGTTGTGGACCCAGAGCCAGGATTTCCGGCATGCGATGTTTACTACTCAGTGCATCACTCAGCGAGCCTCCATTACGCATGCAAGTCACAATCCTGCACATGGCGAGCAACCGCCACCTTAGTATCGCACAGACGCATCAGCCACTGCTGCTAAAAGACCATCTCACTGTTATGTGATGCAGTGATGGAACACCCATGCAAAACACTATATCATCATCATGTCATTCATAGTCATATACTCGGCGCCGTTATGACTAACATCTCACTTCATCTCCCAGAGTAACACAACAGTTGCCCACATTACCATTTTTCCCACAAGGGGAGAAAATGAGACGCCGGCCTCAATCGTTAGCACAGTGCCGGAAAGAAATGGTGCGAAGTGAAGAAGCACATCTGTGTGAACAATGCAACGTGCTCACTGTTGATGTGAACGTGTGGGCCAAGCCGCTGTCCAAATAGACTTTCTCTTTCTTCCTTTGTTTCTAAACAAAAGTGAAGTTGAGCATCGTGGAGGATATTTAATGACCTCAGTCCTCCGCCTTTGTCTTTGCTCTTTTTAATCGCCTGCCTGTCTCTCGCTGTCGCCCATCTCACTAAAACCGGGTTGACGTGACCGGTCCTCCGTTGCCATGGCGATGGTCACCGTGGCACAGCAACAGTGGCAAAGGCAATGGTAGTCAGTTGTTTGCGTACTTTGGGGCTTCTGTCCTCAGAGGCGCGAGCTGCCAAGTGATGGCGGAACGTTGTCCGTGTGTGCGTGCTTGTTGTTGCCTCCTGCAGATGTTCCCTGGCCTCTGTGTCGCCTGCCAGCTGCTCCGCCCCCAGAAAACACACACACACACGCACACACACATGCACACACACACATGCACACTCTTCTCTTAATTGAGAGACCTGTGCCACTGTGGGCGACTCAACAGGGGCAGGGTAATTTACACACACCCAACCAGTGTGTCTTTTCCCTTTTTTCTTGTGTCTGGCTGGTGTTAGGAGCTGGCTTGCTGTTGTTCCTGTGGAGATACTGTCTTACAACGCTTACTTCTTGGAGACAAATGTGTTAAGGGGCACCAGTTATGCAAAAACAACTTTTCTTGCCCAGGATCTGCGTAGAAGAATTCAAAATCAAACCGTGGAGGCATGTGGTTAGAGGGTCCGCCCTGAGATCCGTAGGTCATGAGGAGGGATGTCCGATAATGGCTTTTTTGACGATATCCGATATTCCGATATTGTCCAACTCTTAATTACCAATACCGATATCAACCGATACCGATATATACAGTCGTGGAATTAACACATTATTATGCCTAATTTGGACAACCAGGTATGGTGAAGATAAGGTACTTTTTAAAAAAACTAATAAAATAAAATAAGATAAATAAATTAAAAACATTTTCTTGAATAAAAAAGAAAGTTAAACAATATAAAAACAGTTACATAGAAACTAGTAATTAATGAAAATTAGAAAATTAACTGTTAAAGGTTAGTACTATTAGAGGACCAGCAGCACGCACAATCATGTGTGCTTACGGACTGTATCCCTTGCAGACTGTATTGATATATATTGATATATAATGTAGGAACCAGAATATTAATAACAGAAAGAAACAACCCTTTTGTGTGAATGAGTGTAAATGGGGGAGGGAGGTTTTTTTGGGTTGGTGCACTGATTGTAAGTGTATCTTGTGTTTTTTATGTTGATTGAATAAAAATAAAAATAAAAAATAAAAAATGATACCGATAATAAAAAAAAAATACCGATAATTTCCGATATTGCATTTTAAAGCATTTATCGGACATCTCTAATCGTGAGTCATTACCAAAGACTATAAAAATACAACGTGGCGGAGTTGGGAGAGTGGCCGTGCCAGCAACCTGAGGGTTCCTGGTTCGATCCCCACCTTCTACCAACCTCGTCACGTCCGTTGTGTCCCTGAGCAAGACACTTCACCCTTGCTCCCGATGGGTCGTGGGTCGTCCCGCCATCAGTGTGTGAATGTGTGTGTGAATGGGTGAATGTGGAAATAGTTTCAAAAGCGCTTTGAGTACCTTGAAGGTAGAAAAGCGCTATACAAGTATAACCCATTTACCATAAAAATGGGACCCATTACCTCCCTGCTTGGCACTCAGCATCAAGGGTTGGAATTGGGGGTTAAATCACCAAAATGATTACCGCTGCTGCTCACTGCTCCCCTCACCTCCCAGGGGGTGAACAAGGGGATGGGTCAAATGCAGAGGACAAAGTTCAACACACCCAGTGTGTGTGACAATCATTGGTACTTTAATGGCAGAGATATTTTGGAAAAATCTTGCCTTCCTCCATACTTCTTCCAAACGAAGAAGTACTTCTTCCAATTTGAGACGTTTTTCCAACTGGGGACGTCAGCGGATATCTCCATATATGGTAAAATGTTACCCGAAGAGCTTTGCGCGAGTCCGCCACTGTAGTCCGAGATTGTAGTCAATAAAGTTAAAGTTAAAGTGTCAATGATTGTCACACACACACTAGGTGCGGTGAAATTATCCTCTGCATTAGACCCATCCCCACAGAGGAGCAGTGAGCAGCAGCGGTGGCCGCGCCCGGGAATCATTTGGTGATTTAACCCCCAATTCCAACCCTTGATGCTGAGTGCCAAACAGGGAGGAAATGGGTCCCATTTTTACAGTCTTTGGTATGACTCTGGGTTAGAACTCACGGCCTACCGATTCCTCCTGTTTCCTTTATCCTCTTGTTGTGGGGCAGACTGGCTCGTACATGCACATGCATCCGTCGCTGTTGCTGTGTTGCGTATAATTCTAATTTATATCTCTCAGTAGACTCCATATAGAAGCGCTAAAACTACAACAAATATGGGGACATCTGGAATCTGTCCTTAAGGGGAGGGTACTGTTATGATACGTTGCCCGGATTATGTTTTATTTTAGTTTGACTTCCTTAGTTCTGTTTTCAGCACCCCTGGGTTTGTGTATCTTAGTTGCCATTGGGGCTGATTATTTTCACCTGCCTCTGATTAGTGTTCGGGACGCTCACCTGCTCCCGGGCTTTCGGCCACACTAAGTCTGGCTGTCTTGTTTGCTTCACGCAAAACGGCACATCCTGGAGAGATGGTCAGAAAGCAACTTGAAAACGGTCTGTAAAACACAAACTATTCATCATTTTGACCACCATTATATGTCATGTAGTGTAGGGTTCCCCAACCTTTTTTCCACCAGGGACCGGTTTAGTGTATACATTATTTTCCTGGACCGGCTTTCTATGTACGTGTGACAAATAAAAACAGCAAAAAAAATTAGCATGAAAAATTTGTTTTTGGCTACAATCTGGCACATTGACATTTTATATGTCCATTAATGTGCATTGTCTCATGTACTATAACAAATGAGTTGTAATGTACATCTATTAACAAGCTTATTGCTGTGTTTAGTGGGACAGGCGAAAGTTAAGTCGGAGAAAATGCGGTAGTTTATAAATTAATTATTGTTTCTGTGCGGCCCGCCAGCAAATGCGTCACGGACCGGCGGTTGGGGACCACTGATGTAGACCACAAAGAAGTGTTTAAAATGAAGGGGAAAAAAAACATAAAATGACCCCTGATAGAAACTAAATTTAATAAACTAACATTTTTGTGCTTTAATCAATGTCAATAAAACTGCTCAATAAGAAGATCACAATAAATAATGTATTTCTTATTTCGTCCTCCTTCTCCTAGTAGTACTGATTTCCTTAATTGAGTATTTTAGCATTTTTTTACACTAGCTTTATTTTATGTGTCACTATTTGTGTGCTGTTTTTGTTTTCATAGTCTATCACAACTGCTACAAGTTTACGCTGTCTATTTGCTATTTGCTATTTGCCATTTGTTGCTATATTAGCTGCTTTACATGTCTTGAATTGGCCCAAAGGGACAAATACAAGATTTTGAATTTGAATTTAATTGATATCATGTAATTCACTATGGATGCAAATGTTGTTCAAATATTTTTAAATCACGTTTAATCATTTATTGTTTATAACAACAACAAAAATGTGGTCGTTGTGGAGACCTGTCTTGGAACACCTGAAACTGTAGTCAACCCCCCTAAGAAGTATCTGTCTTGGCATAATTGATGTGACTGAAGAAAGTGGACATTCAACTGATATGTTAAGCCTCTTTGAATTGTTGCGTTACGACCAGATGTTCCTCCAAGGGAATTTAAGTTACTGGTCAATCCCAAGTTCTTTTGATGACATATAAACTGAGTTTAAATGATCACCCAGAACAGAATAGGTATTTTGCAATTTATTTCCAAAGCTTTGGAGAGACCAGCCTAGGACAACACATTCAATTGCATAGCCAAGTTGATCTGAAAAACATTACCCAAGTGCTGTGTTCTTCAATATGTCCCTCGCCCCCACCCTCCAGAACGAATACACATATCTATTGTTCTCCTTAGCTAGAGACAGGATGAGGTAACAAATAAAAGGAGTATTGCTACTCCCTGCATTCCGAGCTCAAGGTAGTCCACAGTGTACCATCGGTCATGAGATGGAGAAAAAATAGAAAGAGCACAAAGAGAAAACATTAGTTATTTCAAACATGACTATAGAAAGAAATAACTCTTAAATATGGATATATGTAGATATCAATGTATTTTGTTTTTACATGTTATAATCTGTGTAAAAAAACTTCTTTATTCATTACTTTAAAATTGTATTTATTCATTCATTTATTTTATTATATGTGTATATGTTTGTATTAAGAAAACTGCCAATAAAAATAAATAAATAAATAAATAAAATGTGGTCGTACATTTATTTGCATACACGTATATGTCTATACCTCTCCTTTCCTATTTCCTTTTTGTTTTAAGTGTCAGCTACTTTTATTCTAGGTCGGGGATGTCAAACTAATTTTCATTGAGGGCCACATGCAGTGTTGGGTTAGTTACTGAAAACCAGTAACTAGTTACAGTTACTAGTTACTTTATTTAAAAAGTAACTCAGTTACTAACTCAGTTACTTAAACCAAAAAGTAATGCCTTACTGTGAAAAGTAACTATTTAGTTACTTATATATATATTTTTAAACATTTTTAAGGCCCCATTTAATGCCCTTTTAGCCTTCATTTTAGTACTGTTATTGCACTGGAGAATAATACAATCTGTTGATCAACTTGACATGCATTTGCATCACTGAACTCTGCTAAGCAATGTGCTCTACATACAACACACAAAGACAAAGATATGTTTTAAAGGGCCAATTTGTTTCAGACCAGAACAAATTGACAAAACTATTTTAAATAGCTGCAACTTAACATACATAAGTAACAAACAGCATAATAACAACATAGCTGTAAAACAAGAAAGGCACACACTACATACATAAAGCCTAACCAGGCGTTTTCTCAAGGAATTCTGAAATAAAATCATGTCTGAAGCCCAGAACACTCTACACATTTCCCCACTCTGTTTAGAGAAAAGGAAATATTAGCCTGGCCCACTAGTATCCCTCTTTATGTTTGTGAACTTTATAGTCTAAACATTTAGAGTGATGTGATAATCAAACACTCTAAAAGTTTAAAATGAAAGAGTATATAAGAGAATTGACAGAGTGTGTGTACCTTCACGTGTGCAGTGCCTCGTTAAAATCCAGCCGCTGTTGGACGTGGAGGTGAGTGTGTGTCTCTTTACTAGCTTCGTCGAAGCATGTTGTTTTTGTCGCTGTTTCAGCATATTTGAAACTTACATTCAGCTAAAATGTTCTTTTCTTTGTGGTCGATAAAAGAAACGTACTGAAAATATCTCCATTTTAAGAAACTCGGCTTCGGGGTTCGCCATGACGTCTTGATAGTAGACACAGACACGCCCCCCCCCCCCCCCCCCCACACACACGTACACACAGACAGCGCGCTGCGCACCTCTTTTTTGTCGCCTCTTCAGCGGCGCTGCAACACTCAGATCTTCTCAGTTTCTAGCCGATACTACATAAAAAATAACGCAAAATAACACAGTAACGCATCATGTAGTAACGGTAACGGAGTTACTGAATATAAAAAATAACGCGTTAGATTACTAGTTACCGCCGATAGTAACGGCGTTACAGTAACGCGTTACTTTGTAACGCGTTAGTCCCAACACTGGCCACATGGCAGTTATGGCTGTCATCAGAGGGCCGCATGTAACAGCGAATAATGTATGAATTTGCCTCTGGATTTCATTATTAATTATATAAATTGTTTTAAGTAGACTGTCGATTTTACAGTAAAAACTTTACCTTAACACAATTTTTCTGTAAAATATAGTGTTTTTTTGTTTTGTTTTTTACAACATTTTATGGTAAATGGAAAAAGAGTACCACTGTTTTTTTTTTGGGGGGGGGGGGGGGGGTTGGGGGGGTTTACGGAAAAAACTGGCAGCTAAGTTGCCAGAATTTTTGTGTTAAATTTACATTGGTTTTCACAACATTATATTGTTAATGGAAAAACAGTACAAGTTATTTTTTTATTCTGGCAACTTTGCTGCCAGTTTTTCTACCGTAAAAACAAATATTTCATCTTTCCATTTACAGTAATACACAGTTAAAATCAACCGTGGATTTTACAGTCAAAAACTGGCAGCTCAGTCAACAGAATTTTAACGCAAAAAACAGAACTAGTTTTTTTTTCAATTTACAGTAATATGCTGTAAAGAACACCGTAAAATGTATTGTCATTTTTATTCATTTGATGGGTAGTTTGCTGTATTGTTAAGTATTTTCATTTATTTTTATTTAGACAAAAACATGTTTGGGAAGTATGATAATATACTGTAATATTTGTTGCAGTAATGAATACTATTAAAGTTTAAAATGTATGCAATTTCAAGCAGTACATATATTTTTTCTGTCAAAATAAAAAAAAATCCATTAAATTTAGTGATAAAATATTAGGTACTTAATTGGCACATCATTTCCAGGTGTTTGCGGGCCAGATAAAATGATGTGAGCCAGATCTGGCCCCCGGGCCTTGAGTTTGTGTTTTAGGAGGTGTCCGATACTGTGAACTTTAGTATCGATCTGATTGTGACAATTCTGCCCACAGTGGAACGATCCACAGGTGGAAATGATTTTGGGCACACCGGCCACTAATTACACCAGGGCTATTTAAGCTGAGTAGTGGCAGCTGGGAGGCGTCGGTTCCACATGCTTCGTGCTCCTCTTCATGGACACAAGTACGCCGTCGCCACTGGCATTCTCCTGCGTCTCGCCCTCCGAGGTTCCTTCCCATGGTGGCACCGACGTCTCCCCCCTGTGTGCCCAGCACAGCTGTGTCCCGGTGGGACCACCAGTTAAGTTATTTTTGTTGTATGCCGCTTTTCCATGGTGTGCTTCCTCCCTCGCCACCATCACACTTTGTTCATTCCTCCTGGGAGTAAATACTGTAAATTGCACGTTGGCCTCTTTTTCTGCATCTTGGGTTCCGCACCTACCAGAACATAACACTGATGCTCAAAATGTCATGATCATTGAATCGTTTTGTGAAATTGGCTCTACTAAGTTGATTATGATTATGTAAATGAAAATATTTGATGAAAATAAAAATGTTTTTATAACGGACTACATCAATATAAAACTAGATGAGTCCCAATACACATTTTTCACTTCAGATAGTACACCGATATTGGAGCATATAAAACTAGATGAGTCCCAATACACATTTTTCACTTCAGATAGTACACCGATATTGGAGCCTTGAGTGTTGGCAGATACTGATATTAATCCGATGCGGTATCAGCAGGAATCATACATATTTATTATTTTGTAGTGTGGAATGTTGGGAAAGTGTCACAAGCTTGCATGGCTGCAGTATTTGTGACCCCAAGATGCAGGAACACAGAGGACGGGGATCAGGTAAGAGGATTTTAATGTATTTACACAGAGCAGGAAGCAGTCGTGCATGTACGGTTCTCAAAACAATAGTCAATCCTCGAGCACTGAGCATACTTGCCAACCTTGAGACCTCCGATTTCGGGAGGTGGGGGGTGGGAGGGGGTGTGGTCAGGGGCGGGGCAGGGGGCGGGGTTGGGGGCGTGGTTAAGAGGGGAGGAGTATATTTAGAATTCACCAAATCAAGTATTTCAAATATATATATATATATATATATATATATATATATATATATATATATAGGAAATACTCAAGTATTTCATATATATATATATATATATATATATATATGAAATACTTGAATATACATACATACATACATACATACAGGTATATGTATATATATATTCAAGTATTTTATTTATATATATATATATATATATATATATATATATATATATATATATATATATGAAATACTTGACTTTCAGTGAATTCTAGCCATATATATATATATATATATATATTTTATTCTATATATATATATATATATATATATTATAGCAGTTGTGCACTGCACTCTCTAAAAGCCCTAGATGTTGTTGTCACATATGCATGTACAGTAGATGGCAGTATTGTCCTGTTTAAGAGTGTCACAACATTGCTGTTTACGGCAGACGAACTGCTTTACGGTAGACGAAAACGTGACTGCTGTTGTTGTGTGTTGTTACCGCGCTGGGAGGACGTTAATGAAACTGCCTAACACATAAGAAACCAAGAACTCGCCCTCGATCATTCTACAGTTATAACGTGATTGGGCAGGCATGCTGTTTATATTGTGGGAAAGCGGACGTGAGAACAGGCTGTCGACACGTCACTCAGGTCCGCATGGAGCTGGAGGCCACGCCCCCTCCGCCTGAATTTCGGGAGATTTTCGGGAGAAAATTTGTCCCGGGAGGTTTTCGGGAGAGGCGCTGAATTTCGTGAGTCTCCCGGAAAAAAGGGTTGGCAAGTATGGCACTGAGGAGCGCGCGAGGCTGGCATAAATGGAAGCCTGCTGATTGGCACCAGGTGCGGACCGGCTGCCAATCAACAGCAGGTGAGGGGAAAAACGGCGCTCAGCGGCACAAGCAGGAAATAGAACCAAAATAAGAGCAATGATAGGAAGTAAAACACGAAACAAGGAAGTACAAACAGAAAAGAAGTGACAAATCGTCACAGAAAGGTTTGATCAATTTAAATCAGAACAATGGTAGGTATTGAACACCTAACTCTATGACAGATCTAAAGGTAATGGTGATAATTTGTGTTTTGGCGACACCTAGTGGTCATAATTCCTTTATTTAAGCTCATGACACCGTAAATTGAATGATGCGGACACGTTTGTTACTTGACACTTTCTAATATGCTTCTGCCTGAAAGACTTTGTATAATATACATATTATGTAAGTAATAAGATCTGTATTTATATAGCGCTTTACTGTACCTAGGATGATTTGATACTTTTTTATATTGACAAATGCAGTGTTTTAGACTGCAATATTGTTCAATTGAGGACACTTATTGCGTATGTCGTTATTGTGTGCTTAGCTGTTGCGTAGCTGCTAGCTTATTGTAGCCTAGCCTCCCATGTTTACCTTTTGTAAATGACTTGACTAAAATACAAGAAAAGACAAACCTCTTGTGCTTATTAGGGGACATTTAGATGGCAGTGTGGGATCAGAACACACCTATACGGACCCTTTCCAAAAAAATGTAATATCATGGAAACATGAATTTATTTCCATAATTCTATTGAAAACATTAAACTTCCATAGATTATATATTCAGGGCCCACAACTTAAATTATTTCAAGTATTTAGTTGTTTATTTGTACATAATTTGGGCTTCCAGCTCATAAAACCCACGAAAAAAGGATTTCCAAAAATGTGAATACTGAGAAGAAATCACCATTGACTTCTCAGTTTTTGCAGAAAAAAAGAAGAAATCAAAATAAGGTCTGGATGTGGTGGTTTTTGAAGCGGTGACTCCCGCCTCATTCCGCTCTTTCTGGATCTCTGCCAGATTCATGAATCTTCTCTGTTTGATAATCCACAGAAGCCCACGGTCAGCTCTTCTGCTGGTGCAACTTCTCCTGCCACATTTTGCCCTTCCACTAGATTTTCCATTTACATGCTTGGACACAGCACTCTGTGAACAGCCAGCCTCCTTAGCTATGAACTTTTGTGGCTTATGTCCTATGGAGGGTTTCAATGATGATCTTCTGGCCAGTTGTCAAATCTGCAGTCTTCCCCATATTGATCCTAACTGTAATGACAACCTGTGCAGGTGCTTTGAGTGTAGTAGATGAGTAATGTGTGACACTCAGTTTAAAACATTCATGGCCTGTAAAATTTGGGCTGATTTCTTCACAGTATTACATTTTTTGGAAATCCTACTTTCATGGATTTTGTGAGCTGGAGGCTCAAATTATGTACAAATAAACAACTAAATACTTTAAATCGTTTAAATTGTGGGCCCTTAATCTATAATCTATGGAAGTTAAACATTTTGAATGGAATTATGGAAAAAAAATACACTTTTCCATGATATTTTAATGTTTTGGAAAGGGTCTGTAAAAGACAATGTAGTGTTGTCATGGTACCAATATTTTAGTACCGGTACCAAAATGTATTTTGATACTTTCGATACTTTTCTAGGTAAGGGGGAACACAAACAATGGCATCATTGGCTTTATTTTAACAAAAAAATCTTACGGTACATTAAACATGTTTTTTATTCCAAGTTTGTCCTTAAATAAAATAGTGAACATACAAGACAACTTGGTTTTTAGTAATAAGTAAGCAAACAAAGGCGCCTAATTTGTCTGCTGACAGATGCAGTAACATATGTCCTTTATCATTCTATTTTGTCAAAATTATGAGGGACAAGCTGTAAAAATGTATTATTAATCTACTTGTTCATTTACTGTTAATATCTGCTTACTTTCTCTTTTACCATGTTCTATCCACACATCTGTTAAATTGTAGTAATTATTCTTATTCTTCTGTTTGATACTTTACATTAATTTTGAATGATACCACACATTTATGTATCGATCTGATACCAAGTAGTTACAGGGTCATACATTGGTCATATTCAAGTCCTCTAGTGTCCAGGGACATATTTCCTGAGTTTATAAACATAATAGACATTTTAAAAAAAGGAAAAAAGATTTTGACGATAAAAAAATATCTATGAAATCATAGTACTATTGACTAGATATGCTATTTACTTGGTATCATTACAGTGGATGTCAGGTGTAGATGCACCAATGGCATTTGTCTACATTCAAGGTGCTAGCTTGCTGTTAGCGGTTAGCTATCATATCCCCCTACGGTGTGTAGTGAAGCACGTTTAGCTATTCCTCATCCTGCAGGGATGATACTTGTAAGAAACGTACTTTATTCCTGGCTATGGAGGTGAGGATTAGTGATTTAGTAGCTAAAACACTGTCGACTGCGAATGGATGTTCGCCGCTAGCTAGCTAGCCATGTCTTAAAGCACCTCTTCCTGAGGGTGTTTCAGTGTTATAACTTCACCTTTATCGTTAGTTTTTTAAGCCAAAAAAGCGTCCGTTCTCCCTTTTCTGTCTACACACTGTGTCTGCTTGTAAGTACTCTGTGATTATGCGCTGCCGAACATGCTCCTCTGCTTGCAAAACCAGCAATGACACGACTTGACGACGCGCCGTCATGCCCGGGAACCGATACTTTTCAAACAGAGTATAGTACCGTTTTTGATTCATTAGTACCGCGATACTATACCAGTACCAGTATACCGTACAACCCTAAGACAGTGTAGTCGAATTAAACATTTTTTTTTAAATGATTACGTTCTACAACACACAACTGTTTATTAAAAAAAAGTGTGTAATGTAGAATAACAAAAGCGCAACAATGTAACAACAATATTAATATAAAGATGAGAGAGATAGAGTATGAGAGGCATGATATGACTGACTAGAAGACACACTGCCTAGTAGGGCTGTGAATCTTTGGGTGTCCCACGATTCGATTCAATATCGATTCTTGGGGTCACGATTCGATTAAAAATCGATTTTTTTTTTTTTTCAATTCAACACGATTCTCGATTTAAAAACTATTTTTTTCCCGATTCAAAACGATTCTCTATTCATTCAATACATAGGATTTCAGCAGGATCTACCCCAGTCTGCTGACATTAAGCAGAGTAGTAGATTTTTGTAAAAAGCTTTTATAATTGTAAAGGACAATGTTTTATCAACTGATTGCAATAATGTAAATGTGTTTTAACTATTAAATGAACCAAAAATATGACTTATTTTATCTTTGTGAAATTATTGGACACAGTGTGTTGTCAAGCTTATGAGATGTGATGCAAGTGTAAGTCACTGTGACACTATTGTTCTTTTTAAAAAAAAAATAATATAAATGTCTAATGATGATGTCAATGAGGGATTTTTAATGACTGCTATGTTGAAATTTTAACTAATATCGATTCTGTTGTTGATAATATTCATTTTTGTTTCACTACTTTTGGTTTGTTCTATGTCGTGTTTGTGTCTCCTCTCAATTGCTCTGTTTATTGCTGTTCTGAGTGTTGCTGGGTCGGGTTTGGTTTTGGAATTGGATTGCATTGTTATGGTATTGCTGTGTATTGTTTTGTTGGATTGATTAATTAAAAAAAAAAAATTAATAATAATAATAAAAAAAAATCTTTAAAAAAAAAAAAGACAATCGATTCTGAATCGCACAACGTGAGAATCGCGATTCGAATTCGAATACATTTGTTCCCACACCCCTATTGCCTAGGTATGTATATTTAGATCGACTTCCTTCTCGCTGTAGAAGGAAGGCAGCAACTTCCAACACATTGTGTCATTTCAGTTACTGATGTCATCATTGCATCTGCTAAAATGGGAATGCAGCTTAATATCTTTTTTCCTCATCAATCCCTCCCATCTCCCTCCTCGTATTCCATCATGGTCGCTTCCTTTCTCTTCCTTCCCAGCTGTGTCAGCGCCCCGTGTCTTATTCTAACGCTCCCAGACAAGACAGAACTGTTGGATAGTTAATAACTCTCTAATTCCCACTTTTCACGGCGTGTAGAAGGTGTCACAGATAACCTGATTTATCAGTTGGCAATTAGGATGTGAAGCAAGGGTATTAATGCGTCGGACGTTAACGTTCACATTGTTTAATCCATGCCAGGGGACTAATAGATTCCAGAATTAATTTGTCAACAGTATTTTACGTGAATGTAATGAGACAAACGAGCGCAAAGCAGTGGGATAGGCCAGAAGAGTATAGAGGTCGCTTTATGGAAGACACGTAGGTCAGTTATTTGATGTACGTGAAGCTAAACAGCTGAGCTGTACCTGATGAAGATAAATGGGTTAATGTTGAAGTATTTTACAAAAAAGCCTGTTTGAAGAAAGTCAACTGAAATATTGGTATTTATCACAGTGACTGAAAGAAAAAGCTACACCAGGATTATACCTTTTGAAGAGTCCAGCTAATTGTTCAAATAATAATTAGATAAATAGTGAGGGATCCTTCAATGTGCTGTATAATTCTACAGCATTGCATTTTGTTTTGTAAATGTCATTATTATTAATACACTAGTAATACAAAGTATTTGGCCACCCATTCAAATGATGAGAATCAGGTCTCCTAATCACTTGACCCGGCCACAGGTGTATAAAATCAAGCACTTAGGCATGGAGACTGTTTCTAAAAACATTTGTGAAAGAATGGGCCGCTCTCAGGAGCTCAGTGATTTCCAGCGTGGAACTGTCATAGGATGCCACCTGTGCAACAAATCCAGTCGTGAAATTTCCTCGCACCTAAAATATTCCAAAGTCAACTATCGACTTTATTATAAAAAAAATGGAAGAGTTTGGGAACAACAGCAACTCAGCCACCAAGTGGTAGGGCACGTAAACTGACAGATAGGGGTCAGCGGATGCTGAAGCGCATAGTGCAAAGACTTTCTGCACAGTCAGTTGCTACAGAGCTCCAAACTTCATGTGACCTTCCAATTAGCCCAAGTACAGTATGTAGAGAGCTTCATGGCTTTTCATGGCCGAGCAGCTGCATCTAAGCCATACATCACCAAGTCCAATGCAAAGCCTCGGATGCAGTGGTGTAAAGCACGTCGCCACTGGACTCTAGAGCAGTGGAGACACGTGCTCTAGAGTGATGAATCACGCTTTTTCATCTGGCAATCTGATGGACAAGTCTGGGTTTGGAGGTTGCCCGAAGAACGGTACATTTCGGATTGCATTTTGCCTAGTATGAAATTTGGTGGAGGACAAATTATGTTGTGGGGTTCTTTTTCAGGAGTTGAGCTTGGCCCCTTTGTTCCAGTAAACGGAACTCTGAATGCTCCAGGATACAGCAACATTTTGGACAATTCCATGCTTTGATTGATTGATTGATTGATACTTTTATTAGTAGGTTGCACAGTGAAGTACATATTCCGTACAATTGACCACTAAATGGTAACACCCGGATAAGTTTTTCAACTTGTTTAAGTCGGGATCCCAACCTTGTGGGAACAGTTTGGAGCAGGACCCTTCCTCTTCCAGCATGACTGTGCACCAGTGCACAAAGCAAGGTCCATAAAGACATGGATGACAGAGTCTGGTGTGGATGAACTTGACTGGCCTGCACAGAGTCCTGACCTGAACCCGATAGAACACCTCTGGGATGAATTAGAACGGAGACTGAGAGCAAGGCCTCACCAATGCGCTTTTGGAAGAATGGTGGAAAATTCCTGTAAACACACTCCGCAACCTTGTGGACAGCCTTCCCAGAAGAGTTGAAGCTGTAATAGCTGCAAAAGGTGGACCCACATCATATTGAACCCTATGGGTTAGGAATGGGATGGCACTTCAAGTTCATAGTCAAGGCAGGTGGCCAAATACTTTTGGCAATATAGTGTATGACTGTGAATACAAGATTGCACTTTAGTACGGCAAATCATCGAAATAACTAGCTTATGCTTATTGTAATATTCAGTTATACTTTATCATAATAGAATGTAATTAATACCAGTGTGACGGCACAGGAGTTGAATTAAAGCTGCTGCATGTCACGTTTAGGTAGATGCCAAAGTCAGGCAGCGAGAAAAAGGACAACGGCAAGTCACAAGGAGGGTGTTTGGAGGGATTTATGGTCTCGCTCACGTGTTGTACAACAGCACGGCGCCCATTGTATTAGTTTTTTGTTCCATTTGTTCGCGAATACATCTTTTGTGGGAGCACATGTAAAAGACAGCCGTGATTGACAGCCAAGAAAGCCAAATCAAATGCAACTGTACAGTTAAGTTGCCCTGGAAATCAAAGGCAACATTTAATTGGAGCCATGCAGAAATGTTTTTCCAAAGTTGAACTCGTCATTGTGACAAATATAGACTTTTTTGTTGAATCTGTACCCTAAAACACTATTGGTAGCATATGCTAGCTGTTCATGGTGTTCTTATAATTGCAGGGTTTAAAAAAACTGTCATTTTATGCCGATGACATGCAGCACCTTAAAGACAGCATTCGACTCGCCGCCGCCACTTGACTCGACCCCGGTGGATTCGGGGACACATGGCCTGGCGACCCGCCACCAAGTCCTCCCTCCGCCCTCCCGTGACTTTTGAACTTATTTGTTTTTTCTGGGGACATCTGGAATCTGTCCTTAAGGGGAGGGTACTGTCATGATCCGCATGAAGTTTTATATTACTTTGACTCCCTTAGTTCTGTTTTCAGCACCCCTGGGTTTGTGTATGTTAGTTGCCATGGGGGCTGATTATTTTCACCTGCCTCTGATTAGTGTTCGGGACGCTCACCTGCTCCCGGGAACTAATCAGAGAGCTACACTAAGTCTGGCTGTTTTGTTTGCTTCATGCAACAGTTAGGTTGTTTACCTTTTGGTTCTTGATTCAATGTTAAGTCTTCCTGTTAACTATTTCCTTAGCTTTCCGTGCAATCGGCATGCTTTACGGTATATTTATTTTCCTGCCTGACTGATTTATGATGAATTGTCTTACCTGCACGCTACCTCAGGAGTTCCATCTACATCCTGGGAAAACTATCCGCGCATTACCATGCGACCCCGACGTGACACATAACTACCAATTAAAGGCCCAGGAAGTTTTTGCAGTTAATTTTTTTATTAAAACATCAAAATTTGACAAATGTTCACTTTTTATGAAATACAGTGGTACCTTAACTTAAGTCTGTTTTAAGATAAGAGCTGTCTCTCAGCTAATTAATATGCTTTAACTTGCATGCAAAAATATAAGTTAAAAGTATTGCGGCCATTATTTGGCATTGCAAATGTCGGAGTGAACTCCATAAGATCCGCCCAAAATACGGTCTTACTCACTAGCATTAGCTTATAGCCACAGATAGACGTAACCTGAATATAAGAAGTGGATTATATTGATTGAATCAAAGAAAGAAGCATACTGAAGAAGAATGAGTCAATAACGCCAGCCACAAATGTTAAAATAAGACAGTCGCGATCAAAAGTTTACATACACTTGTAAAGAACATAATGTCATGGCTGTCTTGAGTTTCCAATATTTTCTACAACACTTATTTTTTTGTGATAGAGTGATTGGAGCACATACAAAAAACACTCATGAAGATTTGGCTATTTTATTAATATAATATCGGTCTACTGAAAATGTGACTAGATCTGCTGGGTCAAAAGTATACATACAGCAATGTTAATATTTGGTTACATGTCCCTTGGCAAGTTTCACTGCAATTAGGCGCTTTTGGTAGCCATACACAAGCTTTGAATTTTTGATCACTCCTCTTGACAAAATTGGTGCAGTTCAGCTAAATTTGTTGGTTTTCTGACATGGACTTGTTTCTTCAGCATTGTCGACACGTTTAAGTCAGGACTTTGGGAAGGCTATTCTAAAACCTTAATTCTAGCCTGATTTAGCCATTCCTTTACCACTTTTGACGTGCGTTTGGGGGTCATTGTCCTGTTGGAACACCCAACTGCGCCAAAGACCCAAGCTGATGATTTTAGGTTGTCCTGAAGAATTTGGAGGTAATCCTCCTTTTTCATAGTCCCATTTAAAGCACCAGTCCTATTGGCAGCAAAACAGGCCCAGAGCATAATACTACCACCACCATGCTTGACGGTAGGTTGGTGTTCCTGGTATTTAAAGGCCTCACCTTTTCTCCTCCAAACATATTGCTGGGTATTGTGGCCAAACAGCTACATTTTTGTTTCATCTGACAACAGAACTTTCCTCCAGAAGGTCGTATCCTTGTCCAGTTGATGTCAGATGAAACAAAATATGTTTGGCCACAATACCAGCAATATGTTTGGCGGAGAAAAGGTTAACATTGCTGTATGTATACTTTTGACCCAGCAGATTTGGTCACATTTTCAGTAGACCCATAATAAATTTATAAAATAATCCAACTTTATGAATGTTTTTTGTGACCAACAAGTATGAGCTCCAATCCCTCTATCACAAACAATAAGAGTTGCAGAAATTATTGGAAACTCAAGACAGCCATGACATTATGTTCTTTACAAGTGTATGTAAACTTTTAACCACGACTGTATATCCATGAAAATATAGAGAAGCTGCTAATGGTGTGTTTCACAGAGAAGCAGCTGGAAGGAGATACCAAGGTACCAAGATCTTCAAGATAAATGCTGTACATTATTATTACATTACTTAATGAAACTACTGTGGTTGTTTGTAGCTTATTGTATTGTTTTTTTTATACACTATTATCAACATTTGTGTTTTTCTTTTTAAAAGTCATGTTATGTATTTGAATTGTGGTGGGGCAAACACTAATTAGATCGATTTTAATTAATTTCAATGGGATACATTGATTTGAGACAAGTGTTTTGAGTAAAGAGCTCCATCACAGAATTATGCTTGTACGTTAAGGTACTACTGTATTGAATGTCGGGTTGTTATTTGCTTTACGTTAGAATCACCCAAATTATCAAGAAACTAAGCAATTCTTTCTTGGAATATTTATGTCACATATTCAGTCAGCCATTTTAAATATTCCGCTGCGAATACCTTCGGCTATTTTCGGAGATTGACGTCGTTGTAGTAGCGCTTCTTTGCACTCCGACCATGTTATTAGATCAGTCATACTGGAAATACGCAAAAATTGGAAAGAGATGTGGTGTTTATCATTCACAATCTTTAGGTAAGACAAGAACACATATGCTTGGCTTTTTTATGGATTCAAAATCGTAAATAAATAGCTAACAATTGGGTCAACAGATCGAGGGTCCTCTAATGCGCTAAGTATATACCCTCTCTTAAAACATCCAGAAAGCGCTATCAATACTCCATTTACATGTCGTGACCTGAAAATTAACCAAATATGAGTGGTATTATTATTATAAGCGCCATAAGGATGGACTATTTTAGCGGCGCATTGATAGCAGTGAGCTAATGCTAGCTTATGCTTATTTCTGCTTCTTCTAAACCTTGCTAAAATAAAATTCTAGATTATAATTCATGCTTTTCTCAACTGATAGTAGGCAACTGTGGTCATTGTCTTACAGTTTGGACGACTTTCGCATCCCCGAGATGGCGAAAGACGCTTCTTGCAGGAACTTTTTTAACCCTTCGTGAGGATTGTGATTGATTCTTCATCTAAACGGAAATATGTGAGCATCCCGTCTGTCGGCATCCCAGCGAGAGTGGAAATATTACAGTGAGTGTTTGTTGTATTATGGTTTGATAAGGTTAGCTTGTATGTTTCGCACCGAACAATGCTACGTATGCTATAGTGTCATGAAATTGCATCAATCACTCAGCTTCTAACACGTATCTCTCATTCTCTTTGTGTTCAGGCTCAAAAATACAAACCCTGTTTCCATATGAGTTGGGAAATTGTGTTAAATGTAAATATAAACGGAATACAATGATTTGCAAATAATTTTCAACCCATATTCAGTTGAATATGCTACAAAGACAACATAATTGATGTTCAAACTGATAAAAAAAAAAGTTTTTGCAAAAAATCATTAACTTTAGAATTTGATGCCAGCAACACATGACAAAGAAGTTGGGAAAGGTGGCAATAGATACTGATAAAGTTGAGGAATGCTCATCAAACACTTATTTGGAACATCCCACAGGTGAACAGGCAAATTGGGGACAGGTGGGTGCCATGGTTGGGTATAAAAGTAGATTCCATGAAATGCTCAGTCATTTACAAACAAGGATGGGGCGAGGGTCACCACTTTGTCAACAAATGCGTGAGCAAATTGTTGAACAGTTTAAGAAAAACCTTTCTCAACCAGCTATTGCAAGGAATTTAGGGATTTCACCATCTACGGTCTGTAATATCATCAAAGGGTTCAGAGAATCTGGAGAAATCACTGCACGTAAGCAGCTAATTCCGTGACCTTCGATCCCTCAGGCTGTACTGCATCAACAAGCGACATCAGTGTGTAAAGGATATCACCACATGGGCTCAGAAACACTTCAGAAACCCAGTGTCAGTAGCTACAGTTGGTCGCTACATCTGTAAGTGCAAGTTAAAACTCTACTATGCTAAGCGAAAACCGTTTATCAGCAACACCCAGAAATGCCATCGGCTTGGCTGGGCCTGAGCTCATCTAAGATGGACTGATACAAAGTGGAAAAGTGTTCTGTGATCTGACGAGTCCACATTTTAAATTGTTTTTTGGAAACTGTGGAAGTCGTGTCCTCCGGACCAAAGAGGAAAAGAACCATCCGGATTGTGATAGGCGCAAAGTTGAAAAGCCAGCATCTGTGATGGTATGGGGGTGTATTAGTGCCCAAGACATGGGTAACTTACACATCTGTGAAGGCGCCATTAATGTTGAAAGGTACATACAGGTTTTGGAGCAACATATGTTGCCATCCAAGCAACGTTACCATGGACGCCCCTGCTTATTTCAGCAAGACCATGCCAAGCCACATGTTACATCAACGTGGCTTCATAGTAAAAGAGTGCGGGTACTAGACTGGCCTGCCTGTAGTCCAGATCTGTCTCCCATTGAAAATGTGTGGCGCATTATGAAGCCTAAAATACCACAACGGAGACCCCCGGACTGTTGAACAACTTAAGCTGTACATCAAGCAAGAATGGGGAAGAATTCCACCTGAGAAGCTTAAAAAATGTGTCTCCTCAGTTCCCAAACGTTTACTGAGTGTTGTTAAAAGGAAAGGCCATGTAACACAGTGGTGAACATGCCCTTTCCCAACTACTTTGGCACGTGTTGCAGCCATGAAATTCTCAGTTAATTATTATTTGCAAAAAAAAAAAAAAAAGTTTATGAGTTTGAACATCAAATATCTTGTCTTTGTAGTGCATTCAATTGAATATGGGTTGAAAAGGATTAGCAAATTATTGTATTCCGTTTGTATTTACATATAACACAATTTCCCAACTCATATGGAAACGGGGTTTGTATAAGGTCCTGGATCATCCAAAAGTAATCGTTGCTGTCTCTCACAAAGTTTGCATTGTTGTTGATGGGGAAGGGCTCTATGGTTCCTTGCGCGACGTCACGTGATCACGTGACTGGCTTCCTCATTATCTCTCAAAATGGCTCGGGACTCTCCGTGAGATTGATACTATTTTGATCGTATCTATTTACCCGCAAACTTTGGAAGTCTTTTGGTGTCATGAATCAGATAACTTAATTAATAATTAATTTTCCACCACTTGTCCTTCATAATTTTGACAAAATAATAGAATGGAAAATGACGCAATATGTTACTGCATATGTCAGCAGACTAAATTAGGAGCCTTTGTTTGCTTACTTACTACTAAAAGACAAGTTGTCTTGTATGTTCACTATTTTATTTAAGGACAAAATTGCAATAAGAAACATGTTTAATGTACGGTAAGATTTTTTGTTAAAATAAAGCCAATAATGCAATTTTTTGTGGTCCCCCTTTATTTAGAAAAGTACCGAAAATTATTGAAATACATTTTGGTACCGGTACCAAAATATTGGTATCAGGACAACTCTAAATGTAGTCAGTGTTTTGGTTTGCTTTCTGGCCTGCAAGCTACTCAACTCCCCATGCATCTGCATTGTTATACAAACCTACACGCTGTCAGAAGCATTGCTATCTTCAAATAACTTCTTTCTTTGAACATTAAAAAAAAACATCGAGACAAACACACACTATCTGCCACATGCCACTCTGCAGGAGGAGACCTGGCCGCTGGGCAGGCAGGGACGCGGCGCACGGTCGGGGCGATGGTGGCAGCCGAGTGTGCCAATAGCCGTAGCCTGAATACTAATGTGCCAATTTAGAAGTCAAACTCTTCCCCATCTTCACACCTCCTGCTCAGTCCCTTCAACTCGCTTTCTCTCCTCTTTTTCCTCATCTTACCCAATTCCTCTCCTCTTCTAGCTTCTTCTCTCCGCCTTCTCACTTATGTTCCCTTTTTTTTTTTTTTTTTTTTTTTACTTTTTCCTCTCGTTCGAGGCTTTCCATCTCTCCCCCGCAAGAATGAAGACGGCTAATTACAAGTTACAAGTGTCCACTCGAGCACTTCTTCAGCAGCGCTACAGAGCTGATTAGCCAGACAGAAGTGCAGGGCAAAGAAATCTCAAATAGTCTCTGACACACACACACACACACACACACACACACCTTATTGGTTCATGTTCACACAATTTATGCATGTACAGCTTTCACACCACAAATTTGTCTTTTAGTCCTTCCTTTTAGTCGCAGCAGTACCCTGTTGACTTTTGCTCTTTCTTTTTGTATGTTAAGGTGAGAGCCATGCAGGGAAGGGCGGGACAGAGGTGGAGGTGGAGTTGGGGCCTCTCCTCCTCTAAAGTGATGCTTATTTTCTCCGAGGCAAAGCGATGACTCAGACTGGCCTCCGACACGTCGCCGTGTCTGATTTGTGTGCGCGTTTGACCCCGAGGATCGGCGTAAATGTTGCAAGAGCAAAGAGACAGAGTGCGGCTGCCGCTGCTGAATGCTGACACACGAGCGCGGCGCCAACGCACACCTGCACAACCGCGATTCAGACTGGGTCAGTCAGGTTCAAAACATTTGTATTCACTGAAGGTTTTGCATTGGCTGCACCACCTACAGTGTTTCATCTAACTGCGGGATGTGGCTTTCTACTTTTCACACTCCGAGGGCCTTGGACAGCGCTAGAGTGTGTTTTTGGCTGCACGTGTTTCTGTATTTACCAATCAAAAACACGTTTCCATTCTAATCCGACTGGATCTGGCATCCATTTTTTGTTTCATAGCAATTTCTAAAACATGTTTGTATTCAATATACAATTACAGTGAATTAATAATTAAAGGCCTACTGAAATGCGATTTTCTTATTTAAACGGGGATAGCAGGTCCATTCTATGTGTCATACTTGATCATTTCGCCATATTTTTGCTGAAAGGATTTAGTAGAGAACATCGACGATAAAGTTCGCAACATTTGGTCGCTGATAAAAAAGCCTTGCCTGTACCGGAAGTAGCAGACGATATGCGCGTGACGTCACAGGTTGTGGAGCTCCTCACATCTGCACATTGTTTACAATCATGGCCACCAGCAGCGAGAGCGATTCGGACCGAGAAAGCGACGATTTCCCCATTAATTTGAGCGAGGATGAAAGATTTGTGGATGAGGAAAGTGAGAGTGAAGGACTAGAGGGCAGTGGGAGCGATTCAGATAGGGAAGATGCTGTGAGAGGCGGGTGGGACCTGATATTCAGCTGGGAATGACTAAAACAGTAAATAAACACAAGACATATATATACTCTATTAGCCACAACACAACCAGGCTTATATTTAATATGCCAAATATGAATCCCGCATAACAAACACCTCTCCCCTCCCGTCCATACAACCCGCCAATACAACTCAAACACCTGCACAACACACTCAATCCCACAGCCCAAAGTACCGTTCACCTCCCCAAAGTTCACACAGCACATATATTTCCCCAAAGTCCCCAAAGTTACGTACGTGACATGCACATAGCGGCACGCACGTACGGGGAAGCGATCAAATGTTTGGAAGTGTACTCACGGTACCGTGTCTGCGTATCCAACTCAAAGTCCTCCTGGTAAGAGTCTCTGTTGTCCCAGTTCTCCACAGGCCAATGGTAAAGATTGACTGTCATCTTTCGGGAATGTAAGCAATGAAACACCGGCCGTGTTTGTGTTGCTGAAGTCGGCCGCAATACACCGCTTCCCACCTACAGCTTTCTTCTTTGCTGTCTCCATTGTTCATTGAACAAATTGCAAAATATTCACCAACACAGATGTCCAGAATACTGTGGAATTTTGCGATGAAACAGACGACTTAACAGCTGGCCCCAATGCTGTGTCAAAATGTTCTCTACAATCCGCGACGTCACGCGCTGACGTCATCATACCGAGACATTTTCAGCAGGATATTTCGTGGAAAATTTAAAATTGCACTTTAGTAAACTAACCCGGCCGTATTGGCATGTGTTGCAATGTTAAGATTTCATCATTGATTTATAAACTATCAGACTGCGTGGTTGGTAGTAGTGGGTTTCAGTAGGCCTTTAAGTAAATAGACTTGTGAGTAAGTCAATGTTACAGTAATAAATTATCATACATAGTTAAGTTATCCATCCATCCATCCATCCATCCATCCATTTTCTACCGCTTGTCCCTTATGATTCACATAATGAGAAGAATAAGATTGTCTCATTTTTCATTAAGATTCAAGAAGATAAACAGTCTTCTTCCTTGTACTAAATGTAAACACATTGAATTTGAACAGTTTCTTAAAGTGAATCGTATTGGTACCTTGTTTATTAATACATACACAAGGTTTTAAGTGTTGATGTTTGAGATTACATTTTTTTTTTCTAAGGTTATATTTCTTCTCTTGTTGAGAAGGATTGGACATGTTTGGCTAGAAGGCTATAATTTGCTTTGTACATAATTGTAGCTGTTTGAAAATACATTAAATCATTGCATTTCAATATTTCTGATTCAATAAATACATAGTTTGATTGTTTTCTACACAACCCAAAACCAGTAAAGTTGGCACGTTGTGTAAATCGTAAATAAAAACAGAATATAGTGATTTTCAAATCCTTTTCAACCTACATTAAATTGAATAAACTGCAAAGACAAGCTTAATGTTTGAACTGGAAAACTGTATTTTTTGCAAATATTAGCTCATGGAATTTGATGCCTGGAACATGTTTCAAAAAAGCTGGCACAAGTGGCAAAAAAGACTGATAAAATTGAGGAATACTCATCAAACATTTATTTGGAACATCCCACAGGTGAGCAGGCTAATTGGGAACAGGTGGGTGCCATGGTTGGGTATAAAAGCAGCTTCCATGAAATGTTCAGTCATTCACAAACAAGGATGGGGCCAGGGTCACCACTTTGTGAGCAAATTGTCGAACAGTTCAAGAACATTTCTCAATAAGCTATTGCAAGGAATTTAGAGATTTCACCATCTATGGTCCGTAATATTGGAGACCCCGGACTGTTGAACAACTTAAGCTGTATATCAAGCAAGAATGGGAAATAATTCTATCTGAAAAGCTTCAAAATTGGTCTCCTCACTTCCCAAACATTTACTGAGGGTTGTTAAAAGGAAAGGCACACAGTGGTAAAATCCCCCCGTGCCAACTTTTTTTTGCAATGTTTTGCTGCCAATAAATTCTAAATTAATGATTATTTGCAAGAAGTTATTAAGTTTTTCAGTTTTAACATTAAATATATTGTCTTTGCAGTGTATTCAATTGAATATAAGTTGAAAAGGATTTGCAAATCATTGTATTATTTTTTTTTTTAAACAAATTACACAACATGCCAACTTCACTGGTTTTGGGTTTTGTACATGGTTTGATTATTTTCTATATCCAACATTGTATATTATTCTAACTGACCTCTTTTGTAACAAGTTTAGAGAATTAAGTGTACCTTTGTATTTATTTCCCCATATTTCTACACAATAACTCAGACATGGTAACACAGGCAAGCAGGAGAGAATATGGAGGTATTTTTGGTCCAGTAAATATTATGTTTTATTAATGGAAAACAAACCCAGTATGACTCCAGCACTGCTACTGCGAGTGAGTACATATCACAAATGCATGTGCTTCATTTCTAGCCTTGCCACTCCAACATCATAAACATTGCATGTTGTTACTAATTAATGATTTTTTATTCTGAACATTTTGCGCTCCGACTTGTCCAGGGTGTACCCCGCTTACCACCCGAATGCAGCTGAGACAAGCTCCAGCAACACCCGCAACCCCGAAAGAGACAAGCGGTAGAAAATGGATGGCATTTTGCGCTCAAGGTGCAACGTGAAAATCGGAATTTGATGCTTGGCTGTTGAAATGCACAATATGGCACGATTTGGGGCGCACTTTCTGCAATTTGTCCTTAGTGCTAACAGCCTTCACGTCTCACTGGCATCATTTCTTTCCATGACAATCGCATTGTGTAGCCTGTATTAAGTGTGTGCTTGAACTGTATTAGTTCTAAAGTTTCGTTGAGGCGGGTGCACCTCAAAGAGTGAATCTGAAAAAAAAGGGACTTAAATCTGGAAGGAAAAAAACATGTGAAACGCGAAAAAAAATTGAAACTGTAAACAATGAAATTTGAATCTGAAAAAAACAGAAGCTTTGATGTCAAAGTCCAAAACCAGTGAAGTTGGCACGTTGTGTAAATCGTAAATAAAAACAGAATACAATGATTTGCAAATATTTTTCAACTTATATTCAATTGAATAGACTGCAAAGACAATATATTTAATGTTCAAACTTATTTTGCAAATAATCATTAACTTAGAACTTAATGGCAGCAACAAGTTGGCACAGGGGCATTTTTACCACTGTGTTACATGGCTTTTCCATTGAACAACACTCAGTAAACATTTGGGAACTGAGGAGACCAATTTTTGAAGCTTTTCAGGTGGAATTATTTCCCATTCTTGCTTGATGTACAGCTTAAGTTGTTCAACAGTCTGTGGTCTCCGTTATGGTATTTTAGGCTTCATAATGCACCAGACATTTTCAATGGGAGACAGGTCTGGACTACAGGCAGGCCAGTCTTGTACCCGCACTCTTTTACTATTAAGCCACACTGTGTTTGTTGGTTTACAATTGCTACTGTAGTTACTGACAGTGGTTTTCTGAAGTGTTCCTGAGCCCATGTGGTGATATCCTTTACATACAGGCGCCCCCTGAGGGATCGAAGGTCCGTAATATCATCGCTTACGTGCAGGGATTCCTCCAGATTCTCTGAACCTTTTGATATTACGGACTGTAGATGGTGAAATCCCTAAATTCCTTGCAAATATCTCGTTGAGAAATGTTGTTCTTAAACTGTTCGACAATTTGCTCACTCATTTGTTCACAAAGTGGTGACCCTCGCTCCATCCTTGTTTGTGAATGACTGAGCATTTCATGGACGCTGCTTTTATACCCAATCATGGCACCCACCTGTCCCCAATTCGCCTGTTCACCTGTGGGCTGTTCCAAATAAGTGTTTGGTGAGCATTCCTCAACTTTCTCAGTCTTTTTTGCCACTTGTGCCAGCTTTTTTGAAACATGTTGCATGCATCAAATTCCAAATGAGCTAATATTTGCAAAAACCAGCAGTTTTCCATTTCGAACGTTAAGCATCTTGTCTTTGCAGTCTATTCAGTTTAATATAGGTTGATAATAATTTACAAATCATTGTATTTTACACAACGTGCCAACTTCACTGGTTTTGGGGTTTGTATATAAAAGTGAAAATGAAACTAAATAATGTATTGAAAATAATTAGAAGTGTGAATCAGCTTCGAAGTAAATTACAAAACTTTTGGCCCTGATTTAGCTCCATGAAGTCCATGCTGAGTGCTTCAAATTGGAAATGAATTCTACTTTTGCAAAGTCAGATCTTTGGAATTTCATAGTAATTGTTCATACAAACAAACAGATGTAGCCATATGTGTGTGTGTGTGTGCCATAAGCACGGTTTTTGATTCGATCCGGCAATACGATAAACTTGGATGCTGCGTTTTACACACGAATCTCATTACTGGCGGGGGCAAACATAATCTAGCGTCACCGCACACACTATACAGGCTTCTCGAAATCCCCTGATCTCCATGGCATATTCATTCAGGCAGAACTGACTGAGGGAAAGACATGAAATAATACACAAATATCAATACCAAAGGTACCTCAATAGCATACATTTCGAAACACACCCTTATATCGGTTGCGTGGCATGCTTACATTGGTTCGTACTGTCGAAAGAGAAAATGAGTCATTTGTTATGCAGACATAGGAGTCCATACCTGGCGTGGCATGAACAGCATGACACGGCAGTGCATGCTCCAATGAGGCTTCCCACACCCAGGGCTCCATCCTGCCTGAGCTCAACAATCAGTTCTCAACAGCCAATCCGACTGCAGGTTACCATGACAACTCATAGGTAGAGCCTGCATGGGACAAAGACAGGCCGGTTGTGCGAGTATGCGTGATTGAGAGGAAGCGAGTGAACGGTGTGCGGCGCAGGAGGCGCTGCCTTCCTGTGGCCCTCATTCGTCTGTCTCTCGCTGAGACCACAGGAGTCTCCGGCAGAGACGACGGATGAGGAGGAGGAGGAGAGGTGAGGAAGGGAAAATTCAACCGATGTGGAAAGAATGGAAGGAAATCAAGATCCCAGAATATCCTGAAACATTTGTTCATTCATCCATCAATCAAGGCTTGACAAAATATGAAATATTTGGCAAATTAATTACACCAATTAGTAGGCCAATTTAAATGTCAATTAAAGGTAAGCTGTCTCCAACACTGCAATTTCAAGTGACACTAAAACTGTGGATTGAAACAGACCTACACTTGGGTTTAGCTTTATCTTAAAATACAGAATATGAAGTGTACCACAAATAATCCACACACGTGTTGGAATCATCGTATATTTTTTTTTAAACTATTTTTCTGCACAGTGTAAGAGGCAACTGGGCTCTACCTGAGTGATAATGGGTGTTAGATTTCAATACAGTTCAATCACAGGGCTGATCCATCCATCCATTTTCTACCGCTTGTCCCTTACGGGGATGCAGGGGGTGCTGGAGCCTATCCCAGCTGCACATGGGCGGAAGGCGGGGTACACCCTGGACAAGTCGCCACCTCATTGCAGGGCCAACACAGATAGACAGACAACATTCACACTCACATTCACACACTAGGGCCCATTTAGTGTTGCCAATCAACCTATCCCCAGGTGCATGTCTTTGGAGGTGGGAGGAAGCCGGAGTACCCGGAGGGAACCCACGCAGTCACGGGGAGAACATGCAAACTCCACACAGAAAGATGCCGAGCCCAGTATCGAACCCAGGACCTTCGTATTGTGAGGCACACATGTTCCACCGTGCTGCCCGACACAGTGTCATGTAACACGGACATATACCTAAATTGCAAGACCCACCAATGGGGAACACATATATAGGCATTACTTGTACTAGTAACGTCACCCAACATCTGTACATTTATGTACCAGCACACTACACACAACTCTGGCTGAATATTCCATTTATATACCGGGAAAAAAAAAAAAATTAGGTTTCTTTTTGCAGTGCAAATTTACCAACACGATTTGTTTCACGGCCGAGCTCGTAACTCAAAACGTCCGTATCTTAAATAAGCTTCGTCCATTGAAATTAATAAAAAATCTATTTAATCCGTGCTTGGTCCTCCCAAAACACTGCAATTTGAACATGTGACATGCCTTTTAAAAATAAAAAACTTTATACAACACATATTTTTCCTAACTCAGTACAATACAGTCAGTGTACTCCAAACAACTAGTTTGATGCAATAACGTAATAGAATTGTTTAATATATACCTTAGGGACTGGACTAATGCGGCGAGTGTTGCCAAGTCTGCTTATTATATAGCAGTGGTTCTTAACCTGGGCTTCACGGTGGCAGAGGGGTTAGTGCATCTGCCTCACAATACGAAGGTCCTGAGTAGTCTTGGGTTCAATCCCGGGCTCGGGATCTTTCTGTGTGGAGTTTGCATGTTCTCCCCGTGACTGCGTGGGTTCCCTCCGGGTACTCCGGCTTCCTCCCACTTCCAAAGACATGCACCTGGGGATAAGTTGATTGGCAACACTAAATTGGCCCTAGTGTGTGAATGTGAGTGCGAATGTTGTCTGTCTATCTATGTTGGCCCTGCGATGAGGTGGCGACTTGTCCAGGGTGTACCCCGCCTTCCGCCCGATTGTAGCTGAGATAGGCTCCAGCGCCCCCCGCGACCCCAAAGGGAATAAGCGGTAGAAAATGGATGGGTTCTTAACCTGGGTTCGATCGAATCCTAGGGGTTCGGTGAGTCGGGCTCAGGGGTTCGGCGGAGGTCAAGACACACCCGACTCATCGTGTAAATAAAAACTTTTCCCTATCGGCGTATGATTTGCAGGTGTGTAATTTGTTGTGAGTTTATGCACTGTGTTGGTTTTGTTCTTTGAAGGTGATGTTCATGCACGGTTCATTTTGTGCACCAGTAAAAAAAACATGGTAACACTTTAGTATGGGGAACATATTCACCATTAATTAGTTGCTTATTAACATGCAAATTAGTAACATATTGGCTGTTAACTAGTCATTATTAAGTACTTATTAATGCCTTATTCGGCATGGCCTTATTATAACCATAACCCTCTAACCCTGGCCCTTACCCTCTAACCTTAACCCTAACCAAATAACTCTAAATTAAGTCTTTGTTACTTAGAATATGTTCCCCATACTAAAGTGTTACCAAAAACATACAACTTTGTCTTGAATTTGAAAAAAACAATTTTATTTTTCACTAAAGAAGGGTTTGGTGAATGCGCATATGAAACTGGTGGGGTTCGGTACCTCCAACAAGATTATATAGTAAGCATCTTGTTTTCATAGAGCTGGTTACGCGATTCTCTCTTGAGATCTGGCAACATTGTCTCCGTCAAGTAACATTAGGAACTAGTAAATCGGTGTTCATGTTGCACATGGGCGTCTTTCAGTGACGGACCGGAGAAGTCAGAGTTAACAACAAGTGCTGTACTGTATGTCTGCGTACCAAAAGTAATGTTTGACCATCCGGTTCGTTGAGTCAGGAGTAGAAAGAATAAATTGGAACTTGTCAAAAACAGCATCTGCAGCTTCGCAATATTTTCATGGATAAATGTTTGTTGTTGTGTGATACGGACCGACTATGCTGGGGTCGGACGTAACGAGTTAAGGTACTCTCAAGTTGAGGTACCACTGTATGTTTGAGTTGATTATTAATATGCAGTGTGAAGTGTCGTCTTCATCATGCCTCGGGATGGTATCAGATTCAGACTTTTTCAGCTATGGCAGGTGTGTAGAGGCAGAATCCCAACTCCGCAACTAGCAACTCACTGTAGCTGATTATTTCTTTGTTCCAAATTGTATGCTGTGTTATGGATGCATTCGATTTTGTATGATAATCATCCTATTTTAAATGCCTTAGTAGATGATTATGTGCTGTCATCAGTGATAAAAAATATTAGATTTTCATTAGTCTGGAATTGTATTACTGTCTCCTGACCTGCCCTTCTCACTTAGTGTTATTAAATACATGAAATATGACGCATTGAATATTGTTTACCCTGTCAGACAGGCATTACGCTGACAAGTTTAAAGCATATGTAGAGTGGGTGTATGTTTGCCTTGTCATTTATAATACTAAAGGTAATTTGAGGGAAGTGGGCAAACTTGTTCCTTTTTGGAGCAGACTGTTTGGCATGGAGAAGGCGGTTTAACGGGATAGAAAGAGCAAAAGGGATACATAATTGCTTGTGTACATTTTGCTGCCAAGATGTCATCTTGTCATTCCTAAATATACTGGCAAACACATTCCAACATGTGCTTGCATGAGGCACACATACTGCTTAGTCAGACGGGCTCTTCTGTGGAAGTGATCGCATTTCGAGGGAAAAAAAAAGAAAAGCGAAATTTAAGTGGATGTTGGAAGAGTTTTTATGATGTCTGTTTGTATTGTGTACAAGCTTTCCATACTGTACGTCAATACACTCTTTATCTTGTACAAATTATTCCACCCAGCACACAACCAGCTTTCTCCTCTTTTCTATTTCGAATTACAATAATCACATAGCCTGACTTAGATTTCTACAGTATTGTATGTGCTTTGTCTCAGTATGTGGGTAAAGTATTATCATGTCCTATAGACAAGTACCTGGTGTGCTGAGGAAATTGCTTTAGAGGACAGCAACCCCTATTGTGGCCTGTGCATCACCAAATATGGGACTGCAGCTGAGGAGGCAATACGGAAACATGTTTCACTGCACTGTGGTATACAATAATCTGATGTCCGTGGTTCCTATTAATATAGATTTAAAAAGAATAAAAAACTACAATACACATTAGAACGGATTTTTGTCCAAGGACAACTAGCTAAAGTATGATATTTTTTACAGAATGAAAATAAGTATATAATTTTCTGTAAAACCAAATCATTGATAGCGTTTTATTTCATACACTATCATTCACAATCCCTATGGAAGACAAGAACATGCACGTCTTTATCTTTTCTGTGCATTCTAAATAGTAAAAAAAAAAAACTGCTAGCAAGAGGTGGCCAACAAAGCAGGTAATGTGGATTTACAAAACCTAAAACCAATGGAGTTGGCACGTTGTGTAATTCGTAAATAAAAACAGAATACAATGATTTGCAAATCCCATTACCCATTCTTGCTTGATGTACAGCTTAAGTTGTTCCAACAGTCCGGTGTCTCCGTTGTGGTATTTTAGGCTTCATAATGCGCCACACATTTTCAATGGGAGACAGTTCTGGACTACAGGCAGGCCAGTGTAGTACCTGCACTCTTTTACTATGAAGCCGCACTGTTGTAACACGTGGCTTGCAATTGTCTTGCTGAAATAAGCAGGGGCGTCCATGATAACGTTGCTTGGATGGCAACATATGTTGCTCCACATTGTCCAAAAACAATTTGAAATGTGTACTCGTCAGACCACAGAACACATTTCCACTTTGCATCAGTCCATCTTAGATGAGCTCGGGCCCAGCGAAGCCGGCTGCGTTTCTGGGTGTTGTTGATAAACGGCTTTCGCTTTGCATAGTAGAGTTTTGACTTGCACTTACAGATGAAGTGACGAACTGTAGTTACTGCCAGTGGTTTTCTGAAGTGTTCTTGAGCCCATGTGGTGATATCCTTTACACACTTTTTGATGCAGTACCGCCTGAGGGATCAACGGTCTGTAATATCATAGTTTATGTGCAGTGATTTCTCCAGATTCTCTGAACCTTTTGATGATATTACAGACCGTAGATGGTGAAATCCCTAAATTCACTGTTAGACAATTTGCTCACGCATTTGTTCACAAAGTGGTGGCCCTCGCCCCATCCTTGTTTGTGAATGGAAGCTGCTTTTATACCTAATCATGGCACCCACCTGTTCCCAATTAGCCTATTCACCTGTGGGATGTTCCAAATAAATGAGCATTCCTCAACTTTCTCAGCCTTTTTTGCCACTTGTGCCAGATTTCTTTAAACATGTTGCAGGCATCACATTCCAAATGAGCTAATATTTGCAAAAAATAACCATGTTTTCCAGTATGAACGTTAAGTATCTTGTCTTTGCAGTCTATTCAATTGAATATAGGTTGAAAAGGATTTACAAATCATTGTATTCTGTTTGTATTTACGATTTACACAATGTGCCAACTTCACTGGTTTTGGGTTTTGTACCTATTATTTCTATAAAGCCTTCCAAAACAACTTCCAACAACGTTTTATATGCATGCTGTAAGTTTATATGTAATGTAAAAACAGGCACGTTCATGATAACATGTAATATTTACATTATTTTGGTATTTTTTAAGATAACCGAAACTTCTTACCTGTGCACATTGGATAGCATTGAACGCTAATTTTGTCAACAATTACCACAAATAATGGCAGTCTTTTGTGAGAGCCAACGATGGCTACATTGGGACAAATGAGGATCCAGAACCTTATCTTTTGGAGCCTGATTATATAGAGGATGAGCCACACATTTTAGAAGCTTAGTGATAAGCAGATCCAACTGTAGTGAAACACTAAGCATCATAAAATACAAATACAAAATAAAACGGTTACTTATGATCTGCTCTCACAGGGATGCCGACTGGTGGGATGTTTGTATCTTTCAGCACAATATTTGTGCTCCCTGTTTAGATGACAAGTTCAGCATAATTTTTACTCCTCAGGTAATTTATTTTGAGATTTTTGTGTATATATATATATATATATATATATATATATATATATATATGTATATGTGTGTATATATATATATATATATATATATATATATATATATATATATATATATATATACACACATTAGAGATGCGCGGATAGGCAATTATTTCATCCGCAACCGCATCAGAAAGTCGTCAACCATCCGCAATCCACCCGATCTAACATTTGATCAGAACCGCATCCGCCCGCACTCGCCCGTTGTTATATATCTAATATAGACGATGCAAGGCATTAGTGAGGTTATAAAGCTTTTGCCTGTTAAAGAAAGGAGACTGATCCAATGCAGCACAGACATTCGCGTGCCACGCTGTCACGACCCAGACGCACACCAGTGCGCAATCATATGGGAGCCGCGCTGAGCGCACCTCCAAGCGCGTCTCGCTGCCGGCGACGGCCGGGTATATGGGCCCGACGCTCCAGCGCCATCCATTTTCAGGGCTAGTTGATTCGGCAGCTGGGTTGTTACACACTCCTTAGCGGGTTCCAACTTCCATGGCCACCGTCCTAGCTGCTGTCTATATCAACCAGGGTGAGCCCCACCCCTTTCGTGAGCGCACTGCGCGCGGAGTGACCCCTGTTACGCGCCCCCGGCAACAGGGGTGGCGGGCAGGTAAGCTGCGCGGGCGGAGCGCGCGGAGTGACCCCTGTTACAAGCCCCCGGCCACGGGGGTGGCGGGCAGGTAAGCTGCTTACCTGCTGCGCGTGACGCCGGCCGCGGCGAAGGCGGACGAGGCGGGGTGTCGGTGCGGTGGGCGCGGTGGTGACCCTGGACGTGCGTCGGGCCCTTCTCGCGGATCGCCTCAGCTACGGCTCCCGGTGGGGCCCTCTCGGGGGAAGGGGCCTCGGTCCCGGACCCCGGCGAGGCGTCCCTTCTCCGCTCCGTAAAAGTGTCCATCTCTTTTTTTTTTTTTCTTCTGTTGTGGCATATGCTGCAGGTGCCTGCTCGTTTTTCGTATGTGGGTAACAACATTTAACTATGTATATATATTTCCGAATTGGTTTAACTGCCACCCGCCTGAATCTATTTAAAATCTAATTTTTTTCTATTTCAACCACCCGACCCGACCCGACCCGCGGATAAAATCTATTTTTTTTTTAATTTCATCCGCCCGATCCGCGGATAATCCGCGGACTCCGCGGTTGTGCCCGCAAACCGCGCATCTCTAATACACATATATATATACACATATATATATATATATATGCTCTGACGACATTCATGTCGTCAGAGCATGACGACATGAATGTGCAGGAAATGAGTGTCTCCATGGTGATAACCGAATAATACACACAAAAATCTCATGTAAATATGGCGATCTGCAACTCATCAATTGTACATGCAGTCCTAGTAGATCACATGCAACACGCCCACTGATAGTACATGCCGTTTTATAGTTTGCAAAAGCTGTTTAGTGCGTGGTATTTGGATCTTAGTAAATCAAGGGGGTTATGAATGAATAAGCATTTTTGTATTGTTTTAAATTGATGCATATGTTTGTATAGTAAATAGTTGCAATTTGTGTTACAGGTTATGTGAACTTGGTCTTCATTGGCACCACCACTATTGGCACTTTCACCGCCAATCGTCCTACTGTGAGGAGCCCAATCCAGGCTGCGGGCTAAAACTGTCTTGGACCAGTTTGGGAGATTCACTATCACAGGTTCGTGTGAGAATATGGCCTGTCACGTTGGAAAAATACAGTTTATTATTAATGAGAGTCCATGTGAGCGTGTGTGTGTGTGTGTGTGTGTGTGTGTGTGTGTGTGTGCGTGTGTGTGTGTGTGTGTGTGTGTGTGTGTGTGTGTGAGAGAGGTGTAGGCATAGTGTAAAAGAGCAGCCACCAGTGTGATATTTATAGAGGCCTGGCACATTGACCGAGGTGACACACACATCGATATAGGCCAAGGTGTGTTAATTAGAGGTAAATCTTGACTCGAGAGACTGAAAAAAGGAGAGGAAGAAGGGCAGGTGTTGATGGCAGTAGTAACAGTGGAAGGCATTGGAGCAATGCAGAAAACTCAGATTTAAAGGTCATTTTTCTCTGTGTGGTTAGATTTTTATTTGCACACTTTTCTACCGTTTTACACGTCCTTCTACGAGGTACTCTGTTGACATACTATACTTTGTAAGCAGTCAAAAATATGCTCTGAGCACTGCAAGACGGCAACAATTTACGTCCTAACACATTTTGAACTGACCAATTAGGGATGTTGCGTGAGTTCTAAATGCCCTGGGCAGGAATAACAGGTCAGTGGGGAGATATCATGAGGAACCTCACACTCTGAAATAGCCCCAAATACAAGTGCAGTGGAACCTCGATTTACAAAGTCAATTGGTCTTTGAAAAGAGTTTGTAAATAAAAAAGTTTGTATTCGTAAATTTCCCCATAAGGAATAATGGAAACATGACTAATTAATTGCAGCATCAACAGAGTCCCTTTTTCAGTAAAAAAAATTAAAAATAAATATATATATATATATATATATATATATGTATATATATATAACATAACATAATATACAGAGCCATACAGTACTGTATATCAAACAAACATAACAAGTGGGTGATGGATTAATTTTAATATTTAATGACAAAGTCAAAACGTGAACAACTGCTGAAATGTCCTCATTTGTAACCGCCCTGCTGACACACACACGCACACACAGCAGTAACTAGCCCTCTGGTGCGTTCACCGTTTGAAATCACAAAACTCCTTAAATTGAACAGATAGTTCACTGCAATGATTAAGATTAAAAAGATAAAATGCACTATACATTGTGATTTTTTTTGACAAGTGAAAGTGGAAGGGAGGTAGAGCTGGTGATGACACAGTCTTTGGTTGTAGTCGTGATTATTTCCAACCACACATCGCTTGTCCATTGATTTCTTGGGACTCATATTGACAAAAAATTTAAAAATTACTAACAAAAACCCCACAAAAAAACACAAAGTAGTAGGTGATGAACCTGTCTAAAGTGGACCCCCCATACACTTAGACTTAGACTTAAACTTAGACAAACTTTATTGATCCACAAGGGAAATTGTTCCACACAGTAGCTCAGTTTCAACGAACGGAAAGGGTAAGGATGGAAAGGATAATGCAGTAGACTAAAAATGTACCATAGTAGCAATATAAAATATAACATACATGTAATATTTACATATTATATATACAGTATATAATATATATTGTTATATTATTATATTATATTATCTTTGTATATAATATATACAATATTTAACAAATCCCAATTACCAAGTACAATATTACAGTATATGTAACAGCTGCAGCAAAAAAAGGGTAGCATAAAATAGAGAGTAGATCCAGCAGAAAATATACATTATAAACAAAGAGAGGTAGCTAACATAGAAGCGGTCAGGTAATAGACAGATATCATCTATTGCTGTATGGCGAGTGATTATACAGCGGGATGGATGGAGTGTGGAATGAAGGCGTTCTTGAATCGAACACTGTGGGAATGAAGTCCACACCTTGTCCAAATCTCCCCGAACTTGTCTCAAATGTTTGTGCTGCAAACATTTTTGGTGTAACTATTAGTTTTTAATGTATTAATGTTTCAATATTTATAACCAGCCACCCACCTTAGCGAATCCTCCCCAAACCAATACCAATTATTTGTGCTACGACAAGTTTGGGTTGATTTGGAAAAGGTGTGTGTGTTGGGGGTGTGGGGGGCAACTTCACACAGGTAGCTGACGACAGTACTGCTGAGATGACATTGAGAATAGAGAGAAAATGGATGTGCTGACAGGCACAAAATGGCTGTATAGCGAGGCACACAATGGATGAATGAAACAATCGTAGGCTGAGACAAAGTTTGTGCAACAGAAGATAATTTTTATTCGGCATGTGGTACATAAATTAAAAAGTTTGTACAATGTGGGGTTTAATAGCCTTTACTGTCCTTGCAAAACAGATACCCTAAATACAAAAAATGCTGACCTTAGCTTGAACTTCATTACCAAAATTGGTACCTGGCCCCAGCATAGTCAATTACCATGACAGAGTAACAAAGTTTCCCTCTGAAAGTCTACTAGAGCAGTAGTCCCTAACATTTATGCGCCCATGGACTGGCTTGCGTTCCTACACACCTCTGACGGATCTCAATGTGTGGGCAGTTCCTGCAGACCTTATATGTACCAAACATTTATATAAGGTACTGAACAGTACTGGAAAACATGGGAGAAGAAAGTTACCAATAATCAATGGCTAGTGGATCTGAGATCCTTCCAGGACAATCTTCCACAACAAGATGTCGTGACCATTAGAAAGACAGACATTCAAGACAGAGTTTCTGTCGTTTATGAGGAGCTGAACACACTAGGCCCAGACATTATCCAAATTAACTAAAGGAACTGACTGCACTTCATGGATGCCTTACAGCACAAATGAACCAGCTGCTGAAATGGGACTCACTCAGAGTGGTTAACACAAGACCAGATTGACCTTTGCACGGCATAAAAAACTCCTGTCGGGCATAGCAACGACAAAGATACGTAGTTATAGCTCCACACATGGGTGAAACCTGAAAGAAATTGGTAGTGGCATAGAGAAGCCAAGCACCAGCAACTGGTCGAATATGCAATCACTTAGGATGGGGAAACCAGTCCGACCGACCTATGTACTGCCTGGATAAAAATGCCTCAGACTGAATACCCCACTCATGGACACTGGAATGCTTAGAGCTTTTCAACATCAAAAGGACACTAAAGACTTTCATCAAACACAAAGTTGCAAAGCCAATTGTACAACGCACTATCGAGTGTGGCATATATCAAGGGGATGCTCTGTCCATATTGCTGTTCTGCATAGGCAAGATCCCCTCAAAGAGTGCCTTTGAATACCGGTTTTGTAGTGAAATTAACAATGATCAGCTACATGGATGAGCAGTATGCCTGGAACGATTGAGACTTTGACTCACTGATCCACCTCAACAGATTCGGCAGTAACGACAATGAAATGTCATTCGGATTAGAGAAGGGTGGTAGTAAAGAGAGAACAGATGACCACAAGGCAGATGCCCAGACGTGTGCGGTGTTGCTACTTTTCCGTACAATGGCCGGCATGCTTTGATGTTAATCACATTCAAGTCTTTTGTTTGAAGGAAGTTAGCCATCTGTTGCATTCAATCAACATTCAGCTCATTTGTTTGCCCCTTTCTCTTCTCCGCTGCCCTAGTATCTGAGCAGGGTTTGATTGCTTGACAAAGTGTTTTCAGTTCTCCTCTCAACTACCTGATGGCATTTTTCATACTTTTTTATTCTGCTCCGTTTTTTTTGTCTCTGTTCCGGTCTCAGACCTCTTTAGTGCTTCTACTGTAAGTCAGTGACAATAGCGATGTTTACATGTGCAACATTACTCCAACCCAATTCCAATTCACTATTTTCATGGACACTAAACAAATTGATCCGATCATGACATGCGTATTCATGTGCCAAGCATTTAATCAGAATAAACCATCTGGGCAAGCCCAATATTGTCTTTTTTTCAGAAACAGTCAAGGAAGAGGCTACTTCTGCCCCAATTAATTTAATTTTACTCCTCGCTCTATGCAATTCTTTGGAATCATTATTTTTAATTAATTGCTTAAAAACAAAACTATTGCCAATTACATTTTTTAAAGCGTTCTTATTGCTGCGTTTTTTTCCACACCTACCTACAACTTTTGCAGCGTAATGTATTTAGGACAGTTGTAAAGAAGCTAGCACACCAATGCTGGTAATGTTTACATGCGCAGTGAAGGCGAACTACAAAGCCAAGCTCCGAATAGGTGTGTACATGGACGCCGTTCAGAATAATGACCGGTATAAACCACTTATTTTGTTCAGAATTAAATTAATTTCCAAATGGACCTCATTGGATCTCAATTTTCTGTTTATATTAAGATTTTTTTTTATCTGATTGGGCCTTTATTCTGATTATTCCTGTCCATCTATACAGTCATGGTCAAAAGTTTACATACACTTGTAAAGAACATAATGTCATGGCTGTCTTGAGTTTCCAATAATTTCTACAACTCTTATTTGTTTGTGATAGAGTGATTAGAGCACATGCTTGTTGGTCACAAAAAACATTCATGAAGTTTGGTTCTTTTATGAATTCCTTATGAAAATGTGACCAAATCTGCTGTTTCAAAAGTATACATACAGCAATGTTAATATTTGGTTACATGTCCCTGGGCAAATTTCGCTGCAATAAGGTGCTTTTTGGTTGCCATCCACAAGCTTCTGGCAAGCTTCTGGTTGAATTTTTGACCACTCCTCTTGACAAAATTGGTGCAGTTCAGCTAAATGTATTGGTTTTCTGACATGGACTTGTTTCTTCAGCATTGTCCACACAATTAATTCAGGACTTTGGGAAGGTCATTCTAAAACCTTAATTCTAGCCTGATTTAGCCATTCCTTTACCACTTTTGACGTGTGTTTGCGGTCATTGTCCTGTTGGAACACCCAACTGCGCCCAAGATCCAACATCCGGGCTGAAGATTTTAGGTTGTCCTGAAGAATTTGGAGGTAATCCTCCTTTTTCATTGTCCCATTTACTCTCTGTAAAGCACCAGTTCCATTGGCAGCAAAACAGGCGCAGAGCATAATACTACCACCACCATGCTTGATGGTAGGATTGGTGTTCCTGGGATTAAAGGCTTCACCTTTTCTCCTCCAAACATATTGCTGGGTATTGTGGCCAAACAGCTACATTTTTGTTTCATCTGACCACAGAACTTTCTTCCAGAAGGTCTTATCTCTGTCCATGTCATGTCAGATGTTCTTTACAAGTGCATTTAAACTTTTGACCACGACTGTACATGGCTAATGTTATTGTCGTCAGGGCGGGACTTCTTTTAGACGAGGTTTTTGAATTTAATTAGCGTAGAAGTGAAATGTCTGGTGAGTAAAGAGAGGGGGTGACATTGTTGACACGTTTACAGTTATGTAATATCTGCATGTGACCATGTGTGTAATGTGCCTGATACATGCCATTGTGACTCGCATGTACAAGAGCTTCCTGTGACAGACCATAAAAACAAACTATTCATCCTTTCCCTCCTTTGTCTCCTCTCCTTCTTCCAGCCATTTCCAGAGCCCTTTTTTTTTTTTTTCTTCATTCCTCTTAACTCGCCAGCTGTCGCGTTGCCCCAGGCCTGGTGTTTTGTGGTGGTATCAGTGGTGTCTACACCTCCTTCATGTTATAGATGGTACTAGAGGCCAGCATTACTGCTCCAGCTGTCATGCCACAACATCTCAGTCTAAGTCGCTCGGCTGTAAAATGGAGCGCCGGTCCCCTGGGCGACACAACTCCCAGGACATTACTGTTAAAGGCTTTGTTGTGACCTCTGCTACTGACTTAACTATATATCACCTTGCTCGCTCGCTTCCGCAACATTCTGCTCACGCCTTTAAAGAGCTTTATTTCTCCCTTTCCCTTTTTTCGTTTCTTTTTTTTACATCTGTATTTTCTCCCTCACGCCATCCCCACACATTTCAGACACACACACATTTATCCAGATAGATGATTTTTTTTCTTTTGTAAGAAAAACCACTGCCCATTATTGTATCCATAAAATCGAGAGCATTTCCATGTATAGGCCATAGGTTATTTACCATATTACAGAAGCATGTGGTGGTAATGGATTTCTTTGTGTACACTTTGGGGTCTTGAAAAATGAACCCAAGGTGGTATTGTTATTTTTATAATAACAATACGTGCAATACGTGAAGTTAGGCGTTATGCTGCCATCTAAGCGCCGTCTTTTTCATGGACGCCCCTGCTTATTTCAGCAAGACAATGCCAAGCCACATTCAGCCCGTGTTACAACAGAGTGGCTTCGCAAAAAAAAGTGCGGGTACGTTCCTGGCCCGTCTGCGGTCCAGACCTGTCTCCCATCGAAAATGTGTGGCGCATTATGAAGCGTAAAATACGACAGCGGAGACCCCGGACTGTTGAACGACTGAAGCTCTACATAAAACAAGAATGTGGCTGGAGCCTATCCCAGCTGCACTGGGGATTTTACAGTAAAAATAAAAGTGATACCGTTTTTCGACTTACAATATTGAACTGCAAAAACAAATGTTGATCTGGCGAATGACCTGACAGTTTTTTTTTCTTCAGGAAAATCTACTTTTGTGCGACCACTGTTAATTTGTGGAGTACTTTGATTCTTTCGGGTCTCCTCTATGCCAGTTAATGACACCTTTACCTGATTTGTTTTAGAACTACTGATCTCTTACTCCTAATGTTTTCATAAATGTGAACCATGGTCAAAGTTCCCTCTAAGGCAGTGGTTCTTAACCTTGTAGGAGGTACCGAACCTCAACAGTTTCATATGCTTATTCACCGAACCCTTCTTTAGTGAAAAATAAAATATTTTTTTTCTTAATCTAATCTTAATTTATAAATATTAATCATGAAATTATGTTATTATATTAAAGAAATACTAATAAAGATATATTTTACAAACAAAAAGTTACAGAAATGTACACATGATCCCATGTTTACATCTCATTGTGCAACATGTGAATGTTTAAGTGGGAACTAAATGCGATATCTGAAAGGGGTATAAATTATTTCCAAAGCAGGACCCCCCACCCAGACATACAATACTAGTACACAGCTCCTCAAAAAATAATATGTTTTGTTTTTGTCATTGTAAGTGGGCCAAAACACTTATATTAGAAGATAATCTCATGGAAATGACTGCTGTCATTTGATTATAATAATAAAACATTTAACTTGTTATTTAGTCAGGTTTGGGACAGGTGTGCTGCTGGTGTGGCCACAGTGAATGTACACGTCTGATGTCGCTCACATGTGCTCCACTGAATGCTCAAGGAGTTTTTGCGTTTGCTCACGCATATGGAAAATTAGAGGGAACATTGTTTGGGGGTATCCATAATACGCCGATAGGGAAAAGTTGTTATTTACACGATGAGTCGGGTGTGTCTTCAGAATCAGAATCAGAATCAGAATCAGCTTTATTGTCATTACGCAAGGTAACGAGATTGAGGCCATTCCATACAGTGCGATGTGTGCATGCTAGAAAAACAATGTGCAAATATATAAAAATATAAAAAATGTAGAAGTGCAATGAATATGGTGTGAAATGAATATATACATGAAAAAAAACAAAAAAAAAACAGGGTGGTTGGTGGAATGGGTTATTGCACCGAAGAAAAGGCAGTTATGAGGGACAATGGGGCAGTCCGTTCAGGATGGTTATGGCCCTGGGGAAGAAGTTGTTCTTTAGCCTGTTTGTTTTGGTTTTAATGCACCTGTAGCGCTTCCCAGAGGGCAGCAGGTGGAACAGGTCAGAGCCAGGGTGGGTGCTGTCCTTGATGATGGCACTGGCTCTGTTGAGGCAGCGGGAGGTGTAGATGTCCGAAAAGAGAGGGGAGAGGGTGGCCGATGATCTTCTGAGCCGTCTTGACCACTCTTTGCAGCCTCTCCCTGTCTGCTGCAGTGCAGCTGCCGTACCATACCGTAATACAGTAGGTCAGCAGGCTCTCGATGGACGAGCGGTAGAAGGTCAGCAGCAGGTCAGGCTTCAGGTTGTACTTACCGAGGACTCTAAGGAAGTGTAGCCGCTGCTGAGCCTTCTTGATGATTGATGTGGTGTTGACTGTCCAGGAGAAGTCATTAGAGATGTGGACTCCAAGGTACCTGAAGGTGTGGACCCTCTCTACACGCTCGCCGTTGATGTAGAGGGGGGCAGGGTCGGTGCTGCTCCTCCTGAAGTCGACGATGATCTCTCTGGTCTTGCTGGTGTTGAGAGCGAGGTTGTTCTCCGAAGACCAGGCCGTCAGCTTCAGGACCTCCTCTCTGTAGGCAGCCTCGTCACCCCTGGAGATGAGCCCGACCACTGTGGTATCGTCGGCGAACTTGACGGTAAGGTTGTCACTGTGGGCCGGACTGCAGTCATGGGTGTAAAGGCAGTAGAGGAGGGGGCTCAGCACACAGCCCTGTGGGGAGCCGATGCTCAGCGTGCGGGAGGATGAGAGGTGCGGGCCAAGTCTCACATTCTGGGGTCGGTCCGTTAGGAAGTCCCTTATCCAGGCGTTTGTGAGAGGGGGGAGGCCAAGAGTGTCCAGTTTATTGCAGAGTCTGTCCGGGATTATTGTATTGAAGGCAGAGCTATAGTCCACAGAGAGCATCCGGACGTAGCTCTGCTGCTGCTCCAGGTGGTTCAGAGCAGAGTGGAGAGCAACAGCGATGGCGTCCTCTGTGGACCTGTTCGCCCGGTATGCGAACTGGTGGGGGTCGAAGTCTGGAGGGATATGGTCCTTGATGTGCTGGAGAACAAGTCGCTCGAAGCACTTCATGATTACCGGAGTGAGGGCCACTGGTCGGTAATCATTCAGGCTGGTGATGGGAGACTTCTTCGGCACCGGGATTATTGTAGATGACTTCAGGCAGGATGGGATGACTGCCTGAGCCAGGGAGAGGTTGAAGATCCTGGTGAGGGGGGGGGCGAGCTGGTGGGCGCACGTCCTGAGCACCTTTCCAGGTACTCCGTCTGGTCCGGTAGCCTTCCTGGGGTTCACAGCCAGGAGCACTCGTCTGACACTGTGCTCCTGTACAGTGAGTGGAGTGGCGCCGGAGCCCGGTGGGGGCGGGGGCAGGGCTGGAGCAGATGAGTGTCGCTGGGGGGTTTCGAAACGGGCAAAGAAACAGTTAAGCTCCTCTGCCAGTGTCGCACTCTGATCCGCAGTTGTCATATTGCAGCCTCTGAAGTTCGTGATGTCATGAATGCCCCGCCACACCTCCCGTGAGTTTTCGCTGGACAGTTGGGACTCTATGCACCTCCTGTGGTCCGCCTTTGCTTTTTTAATCCCTCTTTTCAGGTCGGCTCTAGCAACACTGTACAGTGCCCTGTCCCCTGACCTGAAGGCTGCGTCGCGGGCCCTGAGGAGTGTGCGGACCTGGCTGGTCATTCATCTTGTTGGGGTAAACCCGGATGGTTTTTTCCACAGTCACATTCCCGATGCAGAACTTTATGTAGTCCAGCACCGTTCCTGTGGCTGTCTCCAGCTCCTGTTGTTGGAAGAGGTCCCAGTCTGTGTGTTGGAAGCAGTCCTGAAGTTTGGGGAGTGCATCGTCAGGCCAGGTCATAACAGTCTTTGTGATAGGCCTGGCCTGGCGTCTGATGGGGGTGTAGGTAGGAGAGAGCAGGAGGGAAAGATGGTCTGACTGTCCAAGCTGGGGGAGGGGTGTAGCTCTGTACGCGTGCTTTATGTTGGTATACACGTGGTCCAGGGTGTTCTTGCCCCTTGTAGAACACTTCACGTGCTGGTAGAACTTAGGGAGTACAGTCTTCAGATTGGCCTTATTAAAATCCCCTGCTATGATATGAACACCGTCGGGGTGGGCCCGCTGCTGTTCGTTGACGGTGTTCAGCAGAAGAGAGAGCGCTGTGTTTACTTTGGCGTCCGGTGGAATATACACAGCCGTGATGATAACAACAGACAGCTCTCTCGGGAGAAAAAAAGGCCGACATCTAACAGACATGTACTCCACGTCCGGGTAACAGTGCTGTTCAGTGATTGTCCCGTTGTTGCACCAGTTCTCATGCACGTAGATACAGAGCCCCCCTCCTCTGCTCTTACCGGAGTCCTTAGTTCTGTCCCGGCGGAGCAGAGTGCGTCCGGCTAGCTGCATGCTAGCATCGGGTATTTCCGGGTGAAGCCAGGTTTCGGTGATAATCATAGCACAACAGTCCCGAACATAGCGGTTTCCAGCAAGTTGTAACTCCAGGTCGTCCATCTTCTGTACAAGGGATCTGGCATTAGAGAGGAACAGGCTCGGTAGCGGTGGCTTGTGGAGTTGTTTCCTAAGCCTGAGCAAGACACCGGACCTGCGGCCACGCTTCTGCTTCCTCTCCCTCCTCCGTCTGCGCCGTCTCCCAGACCCGACAACAAACCACGGAGAGCCCTGTGCTCTCGCTATGTCATCTGGGATGTTGTGCTCGTGGTGAAAGTCGCTCGAAACAGATATCTGGTGCGAGTTACCGATATCCAAGAGTGACTGGCGGGTGTACCGGGTGTTTGCAGTACAGGTGGTGCACAAAAGGAAAAAAAACAAGAAGAAAAGAAGGAAGAAAGAGCACTGAAATGGAGAGCCGTAAGCCGCTGCGTCTGTGCGCGCCGCCATCTTGGATTTTTTTTTTTTTTTTTTTGACCTCCGCGGTGGAGGCTTCGCCGAACCCCTGAGGCTGACTCACCGAACCCCTAGGGTTCGATCGAACCCAGATTAAGAACCAGTGCTCTAAGGTGCGCGCCTGTGCAATTGTGCACTGCTCACGCGTCCTCTGCGCACGGCAAATCTATGCCGCACAAAATCAAAAAAAAAATAAAATAAGCGCATAATAATTTTCAATGTAACTGACGACACGCGGTCACAACTTAGAAAACCGTTTTCGTCATCAATTATTGTTGAGACGCTTTAGCGAGGACATGAAATCCATCGATCACTTTATTGAGCAAAACTCTCATAAACCATGACCAAAAACATTGGTAAAACATTTATATCCAGCAAAACTGGTCATCTTCTGCCGTGCAAACCAGACCAAAACCAACAATGTCATCTCTCATATCAACATGCACACATGGCACTTAGCCAGTGATGCGTTTACAGCCACTTACCAATCAAATGTGTCCTCATTTTAGTGTCATTTATCAAGAATCTTAATTTATAAATATTAATCATGAAATGCTGTTATTATATTAAAGAAAGTTACAGGAATGTATATGATCCCATGCTTACATCTCATTGTGCAACATGTGAATGTTTTAATGGGAACTAAAAGCAATATCAGAAAGGGGTACAAATTATTTCCAAAGCAGGACCCCCCACCCAGACATACAATACTAGTACACAGCTCATGAAAAACAATATTTGTTGTTATTGTCATTGTAAGTGGGCCAAAACACTATCATTAGAAAATAATCTTACGGCAATGACTGCTGTCATTTGATTATAATAATAAAACCATCAATCCATCCATTTTCTACCGCTTGTCCCTTTTGGGGCCGAGGGGGGTCGCTGGAGCCTATCTCAGCTGTCATCGTCATTGGCGGTCACTCAAATCGAGTATGACGATCCTCCTGGTAGGGGTGTATCCCTTTATGGAGGATGCCTGTGCGTGACTTTGTTTAACGTGGGGAGACTGGTGCACAGACAGTCACCGCACGATCCTTGACAGACTCGGGTCAGGGTCCAGTGGCATGGAGTCCAAGACGACTGGGGACCCTTTTCTGCTGCAGCCTTCTTCCGCCATCGCAGCCGTTGTGGTCTTTCTTAAATCTACCGTCTTCCTCCTGCTCCGCCGTTGAGGTCTTCACCGTATCCCTGGCTAGGGGGCAGTCAGGTACTAGGCCTTTGCCAAGGGCCACCTGGGGTAACAGTAGTAAAAAGGTTAACCTCCTAATGCCCCAAGACCCCACTGCCGGATGCACTTTAACGTCATGCCCAGGACACTTAGGCGAGGTACACCCTGGACAAGTCGCCACCTCATCACAGATAATAATAGAACATTTAACTAATTTACTTGTTATTTAGTCAGGTTTGGCACAGGTGTGCTGCAGGTGTGGCCACAGTGTGCACGTCTGATGTTTGCTCACATGTGCTCCACTGAATACTTGAGGAGTTTTTGCATTTGCTCAGCCTCATGATAAATTAGAGGGAACATTGTGCACATTTTGATCTACTTAAGGAGTTATAAAGTAATAAACCGAACATTGGGAGCAAACAGGAAGACGGGAATTACACTAGTTTATTTGCGATACACAATCATACTAATTTATGCACACACACACACACACACATGCTTCCAACATAAGGTGTACAGAGTGTCCCCCTGCTTCTGGTGTTTGATGGGAGTACGATGTCTCTCCCCGTCTCTGTCCTCGCCTCATCTGGTTTCATATCTCACAGCAGCAAGGCATGGACTGGTAAAATGCTCACATTCTCAGTAATCTTCTCTTAATGTGCTGCGCTCTTTTAAGTGCAGCCTAAGTGAATCTATTTGGAGTGACGCTGAGCCGAGCGAAATTCCTCCCATGTTATCTGAACAGGTCTAACTAATGGGTTTATCAATTTGGCTGAATCCAATAACTGCTTTAAGGACGTGTAATGTCTTCCTCAAACACATTCCACCCAGGTCCACTCAATTCCTTTGGTTCATTAAAGGGTCGCAGGACTTTGGCATGCCAGGATATTTACTGCACCTGCTTGCATGTGCTTGTTTTGTAAGTGTTAGCTTTAGCGTTTTTAAGTTGTTCACTAATTGGAAAAGCTAAATACACTATATTGCCAAAAGTATTTGGCCACCTGCTTTTATTCAAATATGAACTTGAAGTGCCAGCCCATGGAATTGCCCAACATGTTTTGGTATCCTGGAGCATTCAAAGTTCCTTTCACTGGAACTAAGGGTCAAAGCCCAACTCCTGAAAAACAACCCCATGTCATAATTCCTCCTCCACCAAATTTCACACTCACAATGCAGTCCGAAATGTAGGGTTCTCCTGGCAACCTCCACACCCAGACTCGTCCATCAGATTGCCAGATGGAAAAGCGTGATTCATCACTCCAGAGAAGACGTCTCCACTGCTCTAGAGTCCAGTGGCGACATGCTTTACACCACTGCATCCCACGCTTTGCATTGTACTTGGTGATGTATGACTTAGATGCAGCTGCTCAGCCATGGAAACCCATTCCATGAAGCTCTCTGCGTACTGTACGTGGGCTAACTGGAAGGTTAGATGAAGTTTGGAGCTCTGTAGCAACTGACTGTGCAGAAAGTCTTTTCACTATGCGCTTCAGCATCCACTGACCCCTCTCTGTCAGTTTACGTGGCCTACCACTTGGTGGCTGACTTGCTGTTGTTCCCAAACTCTTCACTTTTCTTATAATAAAGTTTACTTTGGAATATTTAGGAGCGAGGAAATTTCACGACTGGATTTGTTGCACAGGTGGCATCCTATGACAGTTCCACGCTGGAAATCACTGAGATCGGCCCATTCTTTCACAAATGTTTGTAGAAACAGTCTCCATGCCTAAGTGCTTGATTTTTATACACCGGGCCAAGTGATTAGGGCACCTGATTCTCATCATTTGGATGGGTGGCCAAATACTTTTGGCAATATAGTGTATCTGATGAGTGCATGTTTGAAATTAATGCAGTGGTACCTTGGTTGTGCCAATACTTTTCGCAAAAAAGTTTGCCTTCTTGGTTATTATAAAACGTGCCTGTGCTATCCCGCCCTCAATTCCCCACCCAGAAGTCATTTTCCGGTCAGCTCTATGATGTCATCACTGGTTGAATGGTAGTTTTTTTTTGGCTAACAAACAAAGTTGCACCTCAAGTCTCGGTGCTTTTTCATATTAAGTACGGCTGCAAAATAACCCACCATGGGGCCAAAGAAATTACGTGAATGCCCGCACTTTGATAAAGAAGGTGAGAAACACTGAATTGAATTCAAGAAAAAACTCAAAAGCAAAGTGTCAAGTTGGCTCTAAGTTTCATATTTATAACGTCGAAATTGCTTTCATCCCACCCTCCGGGCTTTCGTCTGCTCCAACGTCTCACTCTTCCATTGTGCTGACTTCTATGAGCAGCAGTATATTTAGCTTCAAAAGTATAAGGTTGCGAATCCTCATTTGTCCCAAAATAGTCGTCTATGTTGTCTGTTACCAAGTCTGCCATGATTACAACACACTCGTGTTTGTTTCCGGAAGTATGACAGTTGTTGCCAGAAGTCGTAAGGAAACCGAAATAAATGCGCTAAAAGAAATCGGTGCCGGAAATGATTAAAATGACCAAAATATGGTGAATATTGTACATATTACATATTGTTTTGAACGTGTCTGTTATTACATTATATAAAGACTTGCAGTGTGTTTATAAAACATTACTGGATGGGTTTAAAGTTGTTTCAAAGGGCTTGAAGGCTACAATCATGATTAGCCACATCTTTCAAGCCTTTTTAAAAAAAAAAAAAAAAAAAAAAAAAAGTGTGTTCTTGTCTTTCATAATGATTGTGAACGATAGACAAAATTCCCCAAAAAATGTTTTTTTACCCATTTCATTTGTCATTTACGTTAACTTTGTTTTATGGGTTCAAAACTACAATATAAAGAAAATAAGTTTAGTGTCAGTATTTTTGGATTTTGCCTTACAAATATTGCAAGTTCAAACCCCGGTCAAGTCATACCAAAGACTATAAAAATGGGACCCATTACCTCCCTGCTTAGCACTCAGCATCAAGGGTTGGAATTGGGGGTTAAATCACCAAAAATTATTCCCGGGCGTGGCCACCGCTGCTGCCCACTGCTCCCCTCACCTCCCAGGGGTTGATGGGTAGAATGCAGAGAATAATTTCGCCACACCTAGTGTGTGTGTGACAATCATTGGTACTTTAACTTTAACTTGAACTTAACTTACGGAGCTCTTAACTCAAAACACTTGTATCTCAAATCAACGTCTCCCATAAAACTGATTGCCCCCCAATTTAACATGTAACATGCCGTTTAATAAGAAAAAAGTCAGCCGCACATAAGAAAATACTAAATGAAACAATAATAAAATTAACTTTTTATGTGAGCCATTTTTTCTGAGTCTATTATCTATCATTAACATGTCTACTAAACTGTCTTTAACCCATGTTGTTGTCTTGCAGGTGTTTTTTAACTTTTCAAAATATCTTTACGGGCCAGTCAGGGAAGGATAACTTCCTCTTCTCCTGCCAGACCTTGTAACATCATGAAATGACAACTCTGAACATTAATACTCTTTAATGACGATCACTGTTGAGATAGTCATGAAATAGGGATCAAATGACTACTATCAGTGGCCGTTTATCTTCTCAGAGCTTTTTATGAGGCTCATTTTTACTTTCATGTCACACTGCTGCATGGGAGACAATATAAAGTCTGTAAGGTTGACGAAAAAGTGACATTAATGTAATCTTTTTCAGTGTAAGAGCTGTGTGAGCTGTGTGACAGTGGCCGGCTGCACACAGAGAATGTGTTCTTCTAGCTCTGGTGCGAATCTCTTGTTAATCTAAGACAACACATTTATCTATTTATTAGAGTGTGTGTTGGATCACTGTTCAGTCAAATTAGTATAATGAATTGCGGGGGGAATATTAAAAAATATATTCTTAAAAACAAGTTAAATCAACCATAAATGTCATGACCTCCCTGCAGTACTTTTAGAACAGGAGTGCCCAAAGTGCGGCCATTTGCAGCCCGCAGCTAATTTTTTAACAGCCCGCGGCACATTCTAAAACCATTATTCCGAAAAAAAAAAAAAATTCATACAAAAGTGAAATAAAAGAGCAAACATGTAAAAAGTAACAATCAAAAGTTGCAATGTTGTCTCTAATAACACAAAGCTGCCCTGCAGACTGTTTTTTTCTTTAAAACTGTCATTGTTTAAAAAAATAATCCATCCATCCATTTCCTATCGCTTGTCCCTCTTGGGGTCGCACAGGGTGCTGGTAATGAAACAAAATCGATGTTATGAATTATTGACCTATTTCAGGCTCTGATTATTCACAGCCAACATTCAACTTGATTTATTATATTTTGTGTTTTTGCCATAAAAAAATAGACTTTTTCTTTAAAAAAAAAAAAAAAAAAAAAAAAGGCATAAAATAAATAAATAAAATTGACTTGGTCATTTATTAAGTAATTGATTAACGTTGAAAAACGTATCGGGGAGTTACCATTTAGTGGTCAATTGGACAGTATATGTACTGTACTGTGCAATCTACTAATACAAGTTTCAATCAATCAATCAATGAATGCCTACTGAGCCTATGGTGCTGTTAAATTAGTGTGGCTCAATTTGCCTTAATTTTTTTATTTTAATGTATTATTATTTATTATATGTTATTTTTTTGGTTGCTTAAGAGATATTCCTGGCTCTGAATTTGCTCATTGCTATTTTTATGTTTTTGTGCATTATTTGTTGCCGTCATCATTAAACGAACAGGTTACTCATCAGTTACTCAGTACTTGAGTAGTTTTTTCACAACATACTTTTTACTTTTACTCAAGTAAATATTTGGGTGACTACTCCTTACTTTTGAGTAATACATCTCTAAAGTAACAGTACTCTTACTAGAGTACAATTTCTGGCTACCCTACCCACCTCTGCACCCGAACAATGTCAAAAGGCAACTGTTGCGTTCCATTCCGTAGAACATCTTTTGCCCAGACTGCCTTTTCAATAAAAGGACCACAACTATGGAACTCTTTACCTGACACTTTGAAAAGTATACCTGCACTTGTCATTTTCAAAAAACAAACACAGTTATGGCTAGTTGAGCAACAATCGTGTTCCCATGTTTAGTTTTTACTAATTTTAACTAATTGGTTTTGATCTAGTCTGCAATTTGTCTGTGTTATTATTATTATTGGCTTTTATCTAGTTTGCACTTTGTCTGTATGATTTCTATTATCATTATTATCGACTCATCTTTGCCTTATTCTATTTTTATTTTCCTATTTTAATGATGTTGGATAAGTGTTGTTGTTGTTGTTGGGGGCAAGTGTTGTAAATGAGCTTTGGCTACAAACACTATGATGCATACATTGGATAACTGTTTCAGATGTCTATGTTTTTGTATCTGTCCCTATTTCAAATAAACCTCTATAATAATAAAGACCCTTGGAGTCCCCGGGACCAAACTTGAGGGAGGCTCTAAAGGTTAATTAAAAAAAAAAATGTATATATATATATATTTTACTAGTTTTGAAACTGAAAAATATCAAAATAGCCCCTGCATGCTTTAATTTTTCAGTGTGCAGCCCTCAGTGGAAAAAAAAAAAAGGTTGGACTGCTACAGAAGTCCAGTAGACCCCCTGTTGAAAACCTCTTGTTTATGGTAATAGGACTTGGGGCTCGTGGTGCCAATATCATTGACCCTTATGATAATGCGATATCAACACACAGATCATATGTCAGCTAACACTGTCAATGTATTCTGTGCAATTTGGATAATCTGTATTTTATCTCAAATGGTTTAACGTGTTTAAGGGTAATGAAATCTCGGATATGGCTCACTTGACAATACATTTAGATCAGGGGTGCTCACACTTTTTCTGCAGGCGAGCTACTTTTCAATTGATCAAGTCGTGGGGATCTACCTCATTCATATATATAATTTATGTCTACTTATTTATGAAATATATGTTTTTGTTAACAAGTTAAAGGTGTGATAATGCAAGCATGTTTAACACATATAGTTAATATTGTTAATAAATTAAAGGTGTTTAATGATAATACAAGAATCAGGGGTGCTCACACTTTTTCAGCATGCAAGCTACTTGTAAAATGATCAAGTCAAAATGATGTACCTCCTACAAAAATGCAATACATATATTTATTTCTAAATCTATTGAGGATTCTTTATATCGAAGATAATATTTCTGCCTTATTTTTAAAGTCTCGGAACAATGAGTCAGCTGCTTCAACGAATGCCTCCTTTACCATCTCTCCGTCTTGGAAGGACTTATTGTTATTAACGATGATGTGACTCACCCGGAATGATACTTCGGTGGCGACTTTCGCTTTTGAAGTTTGTTGTGTGAAAAATGACTGCTGTCCGGACAACTGGGATTTCAGTTCCTTCACCTTTCTCTTTCTCAGCTCGCTTTTCAGCGGGAAGTCAGTGCCGTATTTTTCATGAATAGTCCGAAAATGCCGCTCCACATTTCCCTTCTTTGGTATTGCGATGGCAGATTGGCAGATGAGGCAAACGCACTTCGAAAATGTCATCGTGAAATAAAAGTCCTCCTCCCATTCCGTATGAAAGTGATACGTTTTTGTCTTCTTACTTGGTCCAGCTCCCCCACTCATTTTTATACCCTTAAGAGAAAAAACCGAGGGCTGAAAATTGGCGGTAACTCGCTGACAAGCTTGTTAGCTTTGCTGCACTGAGCGCCGTTGTTTGTGCATGCGCAGTGACCTAAGTGTCAGAAAAACAAAGATGTCATCTGACTGGCTGCCCTGTTTATCAATCAAAAGACAGGATGGATGATAGGCTGGCGTCAATTTTTTTTTTTTTTTTTAATGTAATGCAATTTTTTATTATTTAATTAAAAAAAAAAAATGTTTTATGTAATGCGATCTACCAATACTACCATCGCGATCGACGTATTGAGCACCCCTGATTTAGATAGACAGCAGTCCATAAATCGGATACAGGCACTAAATTAGAATTGGACTGTTACTGTAGGCCTGTAGTGTAAATTCAACTCATGTTTTCGTCTCGCAATATATGGCACATTTCAAACAAACTGTGTGTTGTGGTTGGACGTTCTATTTGACTACTGGTCCCTGCAGAAATATTTTGTTTACTGGAATAATGTTGAGGGTGATGATTCTAATGCACGGGAGCTGACAGTGTTGTCCACTGGGTCCTGATCTTTGTCTTTCGTCACCCCTTCATCCTTCCATTCCCCTCGATTGGCAGTGGTTTGGCAATCCCTCCCTGGGGCCGCACACTTTGTCCTTACACAACGTGGCTCCTCCTCCATCTCTTTTTCTTTGCCCCAGTCCAGTGTGAGTGATAAATTATTCGTGGGCATGCTCGCAGGGTCCCATGGCTGCTCATTCCTGCACACAGCGGACCAGCATTGATCTGGCCTGCGGTTCAGCTTAATTGGAAACCTTGTTACACCGTCTACAGACACACTGTGACACACGTACAGCACGCACATCCACATCCACTTGAGGACACACCTTTCCGGTAAACTCTACAATTACACAAATATGCGTATGTTCAGTGGTCCCCAAACATTTTTACAGGGCTCCGCTTTTTGGATATTCTCATTTTTTTGCAGTTTCCGTGGACATTGTGGGGGTGTGTGAAATTTACTTACACCTCCATTTGAACTTCCCCATCCATCCATTTTCTACCGCTTCTTCCCTATTGGGGTCGCGGGGGGCGCTGGAGCCTATCTCAGCTACAATCGGACGGAAGGCGGGGTACACCCTGGACAAGTCTCCACCTCATCGCAGGGCCAACACAGATAGACAGACAACTTTCACACTCACATTCACACACTAGGGCCAATTTAGTGTTGCCAATCAACCTATCCCAAGGTGGATGTCTTTGGAGGTGGGAGGAAGCCGGAGTACCCGGAGGGAACCCACGCAGTCACGGGGAGAACATGCAAACTCCACACAGAAAGATCCCGAGCCCGGGATTGAACCCAAGACTACTCAGAACCTTCGTATTGTGAGGCATATGCACTAACCCCTCTTCCACCGTGCTGCCCCCATTTGAACTTTGATGAATTAAATGAATCATGATCAAAGAGACTGTCCGAGAGTCAAACAATCGCTAATCCCACACAATACTACTAATGACTAATGACACTTGAAATCAGCCACAGACAAAGACTAAGGTGAGCACTTCAAATCAGGATTTTTAAACATATGTCTACTCTGTATTTGTGTTCATTTTGTTTAGTACATTCATTCATTACTTTAGCAGTCCTGATGCACACCCATCTTTACAATATTATACCATGTTATGCATGGGTATGGGGGCATGGATGATAGCTTGATTAACGTAACTACCTTACAGACACAGGCAATCCCCATGTGCGTATTTGCATGAAAACATTCTAGAATTAACATCTGCCTTCAGTTTAATGTATAATAGTTTAGTGTTTAAAAGGGACCTATGATGATTTTAATCGACGTTTAAAACACGTGCTTGTGGTCCAGATCAGTGTTTTTTAACCATGAGGCCCGGGGCCATTGTTGGGCCGCAACCACCTCCTAGAAGGCCACCAAAAAATAAAAAATAAAATAAAATAAAATAATATAAGCAGGTTCCACAGTGCACAATCACAGAGTACTTTCAAGCAGACACAGTGTGTAGACAGAAAAGGGAGAACGGACGCATTTTGGCTTAAAAACTAACGATAAAGGTGAAGTTATAACACTGAAACGCCCACCGGAAGAGGTGCTTTAAGACATGGCTAGATAGCTAGCGGCTAAAGTTCAGCCCCAGTTGACAGTTTTTTAGCTACTTCTAAATCACTAATCCTCGCCTCCATGGCGAGAAATAAAGTAAGTTTCAAACAAGTATCATCCCTGCAGGACGAGGACGAGCTAAACATGCTTCACTACACGCCGTAGCTCACTGGCGTCAAAATGTAAACAAACGCCATGGGTGGATCTACACCTAACATCCACTGTAATGATACCAAGTACAGGAACGTATCTAGTCGATACTACTATGATTACGTCAATATTTTTTGGCATCACAACATCTTCTTTTGTTTAAAAAAAAAATTATATTATGTTTATAAACTCAGTAAATACGTCCCTGGACACATGAGGACTTTGAAAATGACCAATGTATGATCTTGTAATGACTTGGTATCGGATTGATACCCAAATGTGTGGTATAATCCAAAACTAATGGAAAGCATCCAAACAGAAGAATAAATGAGTATTACATTTTAACAGAAGTGTCGATATAACTTGTTAGAAAAGAAAGTAAGCAGATATTATCAGTAAATTAACATGTAGATTTATTTTCTACCACTTGTCCTTAATAATTTTGACAAAATAATAGAATGGAAAATGACACAATATGTTACTGCATATGTTTAGCAGCTAAATTAGGAGCCTTCAAAAATCAAATAAACTTCTTAAAACATCATATACAGTAGGTTCACCGGGTCACAACAGTAGGTACACCTGCACACTCTCCGATGGATACAGAGCCGCATACAATAAGCTGTTTTTAGCATAATTTTGTGTTACTGCATGTCACACGTCTATGTTATTATGCGTATCCCAAGATTAGATTAAAATATTACTATATCCTACTTTTTTTGTGTTTCTGATCATAACCTGAAGCAGAGCTCCTTCCCCTCCGGTTGAGAGCTTGACTTAACTGGGAACTGTACCTTTTTTGGAATTTTGAAATCGATCACAATCCTTATGAGAGACAAGAAGACAAACATTTTTTTTTGTTTGTTTTTTTTGCTTTCTAACATACACAAATCGTCTCATTCTAGGTGACGAGCAATGCAGCTAATGGGAACAATCAATTCGACCTCTAAATCACTTTAAAATGCATTCGAAAACCGTCAACAACACTTCATTTACATTCCGTAACTTGTATAATAACCAAGCAGTAGCAACATTGTTATTGTAAGAGCGAATAATGATGAACTCTTTTTCTATTGTAGCAACACATCGGTGTAGCCAGACAGTGTTTGTAGTGTAGTTGTAATAACACGCATGGTGTGCTGTGTGTATCATGATCGATATTAAAGTGACTCACTCAATGGACAGTTGTTCGTCTGGTCCAGCTGGCCCGGGGACGTTTCCTTTTGATTTTGGGTAAGCAGTCCATTTATGTCGAAAGAGCTTAGCTCCAAGTTCCATATTTATAACGTCAAAATCGCTTTCATCCAACTCTCCGGGCTTTCGTCTGCTCCAACATCTCACTCTTCCTTTGCGCTGACTCCTATAAGCAGCAGTATATTTAGTAGGGGTGTGGGAACAAATCGATTTGAATTCGAATCGCAATTCTCACGTTGGACGTTTTTTATTTATTTATTTATTTATTTTTAATTCTTTTTATTTTTTTATTTATTTTTTTTATTTTTTACTAATCAATCTAACAAAACAATACACAGCAATACCATAACAATGCAATCCAATTCCAAAACCAAACCCGACCCAGCAACACTCAGAACTACAATAAACAGAGCAATCGAGAGGAGACACAAACACGACACAGAACAAACCAAAAGTAGTGAAACAAAAATTAATATTATCAATAACAGTATCAATATTAGTTACAATTTCAACATAGCAGTGATTAAAAATCCCTCATTGACATTATCATTAGACATTTATAAAAAAAAATTAAAAAAAGAACAATAGTGTCACAGTGGCTAACACTTGCATCGCATCTCATAAGCTTGACAACACACTGTGTGCAATATTTTCACAAAGATAAAATAAGTCATATTTTTGGTTCATTTAATAGTTAAAACAAATGTACATTATTGCAATCAGTTGATAAAACATTGTCCTTTACAATTATAAAAGCTTTTTACAAAAATCTACTACTCTGCTTGCATGTCAGCAGACTGGGGTAGATCCTGCTGAAATCCTATGTAGTAAATGAATAGAGAATGGTTTTGAATCGGGAAAAAATCGATTTTGAATTGAATCGTGACCCCAAGAATCGATATTGAATCGAATCGTGGGACACCCAAAGATTCACAGCCCTAATATTTAGCTTCAAAAGTATAAGGTTGTGAATCCTCATTTGTCCCAAAAGAGTCGTCTTTGTTGTCTGTTACCAAGTCTGCCATGATTACAACACACTCGCGTTTGTTTCCGGAAGTATGACAGTTGTTTTTAGAAGTTGGAAGGAAGGAAACAGAAATAAATGTGTTAAAGAAATCAATGATGATTAAAATGACCAAAATACGGTAAATATCGTACATACTACATATTGTTATGAACGTGTCTGCTACTACATTATATAAAGACTTGCAGTGTGTATATAAAACATTACTGGATGGTTTTGAAGTTGTTTTAAAGGGCTTGAAGACTACAATCATGATTAGCCACATCTTTCAAGCGTTTTTTATCATCTTTAAAATCGTGAAAAAAATAAAAAAAATAACGTGTGTTCTTCTCTTTCATTATGATTGTGAATGATAGACACAATTCTAAAAAAAAAGTGCAGTTCCCCTTTAATGTCCAAATAAGCACATCCACCGTCCTGTGACGTTACGACGTCACCAGACTGCAAAACCCCACAAACAGAAGCAAAATGCATGAACTTTAAGATTTGATGTTTTGGCTATTTTTCTCAGTAGTATCCAACATTGTAACAAGATTTATATGCCTAAAAAAGACAAAATTCACTCTAAGTCTCCTTTATGCATTGCAGCATGTTTACTAGATCTGCAGATACTTGGGCACGACAATTTGCACACGTTCTGATGCAAACAACCAACATGTAGACTGGCTGGCATGCACTTTATAGTCACCAAGCCTGCATTCTAAGCAGTACTAAACAGGAGTAACGGTCCACATTGGAGCAATATAGAGGCCCAGGGTTATCGATTGGACTGAGACACTGACTATCATGCAGCTAATAGATTACATCAGACACATTGAGGCGACCCAGTCAATGAGGCCTGATCCTATTAAGTGGGATTTGTAAACAGTCGTGTGCTCACCGTGACGGCTGCTGCGCTGCTTTGTGAGTCTTGGCAGGGACTGCCAGGCTTCCACTCTCTCTTGCTGCAGCCTCACATCAGCTGGTGCCCAGTCATGGTGTGTCTGCAGACCCACACGGCTCACATCCCCTCACATTTTCACAGCTGTAACCCCCAAAATGCCATTATATTGTGTGCAGAAATAAATAAAACAAAACAGGTTTAACTGTGTGATGATGACATTTGGTTGATTTAGACTTTTCTGCATGATTTGACTATAATGTTTTTCAGCTCCGAAGAGCTTGAAAGTATGGGTATTGTTTGGTTTACCGCTTGTTGCTTTTTTGGCAAAATTATACTTTACTTATCTTCTGTTTTTGCCAATTGAATTACAAAACCCAAAACCAGTGAAGTTGGCATGTTGTGTAATTCGTAAATAAAAACAGAATACAATGATTTGCAAATCCTTTTCAACTTATATTTAATTGAATAGATTGCAAAGACAAGATATTTAATGTTCGAACTGAGAAACTTTTTTTTTTTTTTTGCAAATAATCATTAACTTACAATTTAATGGCAAAGGGGCATTTTTACCACTGTGTTACATGGCTTTTCCTTTTAACAACACTCAGTAAACGTTTGAGAACTGAGGAGACCAATTTTTGAAGCTTTTCAGGTCGAATTATTTCCCATTCTTGCTTGATGTACAGCTTAAGTTGTTCAACAGTCCGGGGTCTCCGTTGTAATAAATAAATAAATAATAAATGGGTTGTACTTGTATAGCGCTTTTCTACCTTCAAGGTACTCAAAGCGCTTTGACACTACTTACACATTTACCCATTCACACACACATTCACACACTGATGGAGGGAGCTGCCATGCAAGGCGCTAACCAGCACCCATCAGGAGCAAGGGTGAAGTGTCTTGCTCAGGACACAACGGACATGACGAGGTTGGTACTAGGTGGGGATTGAACCAGGGACCCTCGGGTTGCGCACGGCCACTCTTCCACTGCGCCACAAAAAACCTTGCTAACTAACACTTATACAACATACAAAACAGAACTTATATTTTTTATTTGAATTATCATATCTTTTTATGTTGTGGTATTTTAGGCTTCATATTGCGCCCCACATTTTAATGGGAGACAGGTCTGGACTACGGACAGGCCGGTCTAGTACCCGCACTCTTTTACTATGAAGCCCCACTGTTGTAACACGTGGTTTGGCATTGTCTTGTTGAAATAAGCAGGGGTGGCATCCATGATAATGTTGCTTGCATGGCAACATATGTTGCTCCAAAGCCTGTATGTACCTTTCAGCAGTAATGGTACCTTTACAGATGTGTAAGTTACCCATGCCTTGGGCACTAATACACCCTCATACCATCACAGATGCTGGCTTTTCAACTTTGCGCCTATAACAATCCATCCGGATGGTGCTTTTCTTCTTTCTTCCGGAGGACACGACGTCCACAGTTTCCAAAAACAATTTGAAATGTGGACTCTTCAGACCACAGAACACTTTTCCACTTTGCATCAGTCCATCTTAGATGAACTCGGGCCCAACAAAGCTGACGGCATTTCTGGGTGTTGTTGATGAATGGCTTTCGCTTTGCATAGTAGAGTTTTAACTTGCACTTACAGATGTAGCGACAAACTGTAGTTACTGACAGTGGTTTTCTGAAGTGTTCCTGAGCCCATGTGGTGATATTCTTTACACACTGATGTCGCTTTTTGATGCAGTACCACCTGATGGATTTAAGGTCCGTAATACCATCGCTTACGTGCAGTGATTTCTACAAATTCTCTGAACCTTTTGATGATATTACGCACCGTAGATGGTAAAATCCCTGAATTCCTTGCAATAGCTCATTGAGAAATGTTGTTCTTAAACTGTTCGACTATTTTATCACGCATTTGTTCACAAAGTAGTGACCCTGGCCCCATCCTTGTTTGTGAATGACTGAGCATTTCAAGTAAGCTACTTTTATACCCAATCATGGCACCCACATGTTCTTAATTAGCATGTTCACCTGTGGGATGTTCCAAATAAGGGTTTGATGAGCATTTCTCAACTTTCTCAGTATTTTTAGCCACTTGTGCCAGCTTTTTTGAAATATGGCATCAAATTCCAAATTAGCTCAAATTAGCAAAAAATAAAGTTTTCCAGTTCGAACGTTAAGTATCTTGTCTTTTTATAGGTTGAAAAGGATTTGCAAATAATTTTATTTACGATTTACACAACGTGCCAACTTCACTGGTTTTGTTTGGGTTTTGTACAATGAAATTCCGAAATGCAAATAATTCTGTTGAACTATCCTAACGTTTTACAATAATCCAAATAAACTACAAAATACCTTGCTAACTAACACATATACAACATACAAAACAAAACTTATATTTTTTATTTGATTTATCATATCTTTTTATGCATTTTGAGTGACATCTGCAACCCAGAATCCACATTGTAGATGTTGCCTCTTGTATGTGTACAGCATGTCGAGCTCCAAGTGTTGTTTCGAGGACAGAGATCCTTGTTCTTCGGTTGTGGTGCAACAATAGAAGCCATTCATTGCCATCTACTGCCTTGTTCCTGTCAGAGCGTATGCTGCTGACTGCAGAGACTGCCACTTGCCACAGTTTTGTTGGACAATGAACAGCCATAACTCTGAATTTGGTAGAGAAAAACCAAAGTGTTCAGGAATTATTTCTTCAAATGAGTCTTCGAGGTGAGTGAAATTTAAATAATCTGGCAAATGAATAGTGAATTATCACTATCTAAAGAAAAAAATAAATTATAATAAAACATTTTCTAAATCGGTCATCAACTAATTCAAAAATATGCTAAATGTATGCTGATTAATAAAAGGCCCACACTACCTGTAGGAGGAGATGCAAATATATAAAAATATTTTTCGTGGTGCCCTTTATTTAGAAAAGTACCGGTGCCAAAACATTGGTATCGGGACAACACTAATTTAGGGAAAGCACATTAAAATTAAAATGAGCTTTTATCAATTTATGATCATGATTTATTATGTTAGGCCAGCAGATAAGGCCTTGCTGGCCCTGACGGCCCATCACTATTCCCGACGCACTAGTGACGTGCGGTGAGGTTCATGACTGGTGAGACACTGACTTCATCACAGTCAGATTTACAAACATATGAACCCTAAAGAGTATCTTATTCACTATTTGATTGGCAGCAGTTAACGGGTTATGTTTAAAAGCTCATACCAGCATTCTTCCCTGCTTGGCACTCAGCATCAAGGGTTGGAATTGGGGGTTAAATCACCAACAATTATTCCCGGGCGGGCGCCGCTGCTGCCCACTGCTCCCCTCACATCCCAGGGGGTGAGCAAGAGGATGGGTCGAATGCAAAGGACAAATTTCACCACACCTAGTGTGTGTGTGACAATCTTTGCTACTTTAACTTAACTTTAACTTTACACATACAAACTGTAGCACACAAAAAAGCACATTTAATTAAAAAAAACGTTATTATGGTCTTACCTTTACTTATAAGTGCGGGAACAGTGGTGTCCGTGTTGGAGGAGTTGTGAATGAATGAAATATGAAATCCGTGCTGCAGTCTGCAGGTGTACCTAATGTTGTGTCCCTGCAGTCGTTCACGGCTCCTCCAACGAGAGCAATGTTGTTTTTGCACTTTTTGGCTTCTTGTTAAGTGACTTTTTTTGGGTGGATTCGGTCTTGCACGTGGAGGGTTTGGGTGTGGGCTTTGGTTGGTGTGGCGCTCCCACACAGTCTGCGCCGGAGGTGCATTAACCGGCACCAGGAGGCGGGATTACGCGAGCCTCACACAGTGCGTCTTCGCAGCAGTTTTATGATTGCTCAGCACAAGAAATACGTTACATACATACAGTTGTTGACAAAATACACTGTACATTATATACCTCAGCTAACTAAACTATGGAAATGTATAATATAATTCATATAGCAATTAGGGCTGAAACGACGCGTCGACGTAGTCGACGTCATCGGTTACGTAAATACGTCGAGGACGTTTTTGTTCGTCGATGCGTCGCATATTTACGTCACACTACCGTCATGGCGGAGCGCAAAGCAGACGATGCGAGCGGTGCGAGCAAGGGGAAAAAAACACGCCAAAAGTCGTCAAAAGTGTGGGAGTATTTCAATAAACGGCCTAAGAAGAAACGCTACTTTTACTCCGCTACTTTTACTCCGCTACTTTTATCTACATTCAGCTCGCTACTAATTTTTATCGATCTGTTAATGCACGCTTTGTTTGTTTTGGTCTGTCAGACAGACCTTCAAAGTGCCTGCCTTACTGGTGACGTTTCACTTCGTTCCACCAATCAGATGCAGTCACTGGTGACGTTGGACCAATCAAACAGAGCCAGGGGTCACATGACCTGACTTAAACAAGTTGAAACAAGTTATTCGGGTGTTACCATTTAGTGGTCAATTGTACGGAATATGCACTGTACTGTGCAATCTACTAATAAAAGCTCCAATCAATCAATCAATCAAAAGTGTGAAGGAAAAAAGAGCGTATTTCAACCGTACACCCCGTCAAAAGCCTAAAGACTGACTGCACAGTTCCTGTCTTCACAATAAAAGTCCCGCTCCATCGCGCCTGCGCTTTCAAAAAAAGAGTCTCCGAAAGCCAGCGCAAACAAGCTAGCAAGCTATGGAGTTTGCCGCCAATGTATTTCTTGTAAAGGGTATAAAAACGAATATGGAAGGTGGACAAATAAGATGCCAAAAAACAACCACTTTCATGTGGTATTAGACAGAAAGGAGGAACTTTTTTTCTCCTCCATTTGAAAACGTGGACGTTACCAGCACTACTGTCTGATTGCAATCAATGCAAGTCATCAGAATCAGGTAATACACCAACTTATATTCTTGTCTTCATGAAAGAAAGGAATCTATATGTTAAACATGCATGTATAATTATTAAAACACCTTTAACATGTAAACAAAAACGGCAAAATAAATAAATATAAATTATATACTGTATATATCAATGTATGTGTGTATATATATATATATATATATATATATATATATATATATATATATATATATATATATATATATATATATGATATGTGTGTGTATGTTACTCAGTACTTGAGTAGTTTTTTCACAACATACTTTTTACTTTTACTCAAGTAAATATTTGGGTGACTACTCCTTACTTTTACTTGAGTAATAAATCTCTAAAGTAACAGTACTCTTACTTGAGTACAATTTCTGGCTACTCTACCCACCTCTGCTAATAATGTTGTTGTATGCACACTGTGTCGAGCGGAAATGGCCTATCATAGCAGCACAACGGCAGCGTTCTTGCCATCACCATCAACTAGTCAATCGTCCGCGTGAGTATACGTTGTCATCATTACACAAAAACATGAATGTGTCATTTGTATCTGTGTTGTAAATTCATAAACTAAAGCACCGATTTGCTCTGAGAGGAGAGTTTGGCGTGCCTGTTCAGTGTTTACAAAGACGCGCTCCTCTTTAACGCTAACGTTAATTAGTTGTGCAAATACCTTTTACAACATTAACAGTTACGTATACTATGTACAAACAAACAATTAACTTTCACTTTAATCATACTATCATTGTTGTGTTATTAAGCAAAATAAGCAAAAGTTTTACTTTTGTTGAAATGTTTACACTGTTGTTACAGAATATTTAGTTTTGCACTTTTTTATATTGGATGTTTATCTTTATTTTTGCACATTTTAGCAAATAAGCAATACTTTTACTTTTGTTGAAATGTTTACACTGTTGTTACAGAATATTTCCGTTTTGCACTTTTTTGAATTGGATGTTTATCTTTATTTTTGCACATTTTAAAGCAAAATAAGCAATACTTTTACTTTAGAAATGCTTATACTATTGCAGAATATTAAGATTTGCACTGGATGTTTACTTTTATATTTGCAAATTAAAAAGCAAATAAGCTACTTTTAATTTTGTTAAATGTTGAAGTTTTAAATCTTTACATTGTTACAGAATATTTTGTCATGTTGTTGTCAATGTTGACTGAGTGGCCATACTTTTTTTTTTGTAAATAAAAGCCATGCCTTTTAAAAAAACTGGCCTACATTTATTTTTTCATCTTCATTTTAAATAAAAAAATAATCGGTAAAAGGAAAAATAATCTATAGATTAATCGAAAAAATTATCTATAGATTAACCGATTAATCGAAAAAATAATCTATAGATTAATCGATAGAAAAATAATCGTTAGCTGCAGCCTTAATAGCAATACGGTCTCACTGCACAGCAGGCCAGCAGTTAGCCGAGTCCGCAATCCATGGTGAGGCACAATTGAGTGACGTGCCTCAACCGTCTCTTCTCAGTATTTGAACGGCAAATGTGAAAATTCAGCGATTTTGAATAAAAATAATCTAAAACTGGTGAAGTTAAATGGAAAATATTTTTATAGTCTAATCACTGGATACATATAACAATTGAATTTTTTTTTTTTTTTTTACATTTGTTTTCTTTCCAGGATGGCAGGTGAGGCCCCGCCTCACCTGCCTCTAGTGACCGCACGTCACTGCGACGCACACACAAACACACAACACCGTGGCGTGCTAAAGATAGGTTCTGTTGTCGAGATTGCGCGCCAATATAGCCCAGAAAAGGAGCCGCAGATATGTTTGTGTGCTGCATGTTCAACAGCATAAAGAAAATGGTGACAGCCTGTAGTACACTTTAAATCATTATTTAAATAAGGTGGGTTGCACCACCTTTGACCTTGTTATCAATTGTACACACAGTCTTAATAGATCACAATAATACACCCACTAATAGTACACAGAATTGTATAGTTGCACACACTATTTCACACTTATTTTTTGGGATCTTAGCAGATGTTAGAACTGCAGCAAATGACTATTATGTTATACAATTATTTGGCTGTAGAGAGCACAGTCACCAACACCTTCCCCTCTAGATTGCAGTCTTGTGGGAAACATTCATGTTGCAGTAACATGTAGATGTGATTGCTGTCATTTTTCTGTTAAAGCAAAATGACGTAGAAATATTCAAAATATACGACTCAAACAGCCAAATAAAATTAAGATTCTGAATCTCATTCTTTAGCAGACAAGTTAATGTGAAGACCATTATTTCTGCTGTACCAGCCCTGTTATATTCTGGTCATGGTCTTGAGATTCATTCTGTGACCTCAACCCATTCACACATCCCTCTAGGGGCTGTGCTGCCAAGATGAGTGAAAAATAGATAACAGTAAACTGGGTTTGCAGCCAATGGTGTGTTTTTGGGAGCAAAATGACTTTTCCAAAATAAATAGATTTGTGTCAGGGAGGAAAGCCTTGGGTTCAATAATTAACTCTCCAGTCGAGTTTTGGAGAGCCGCTGAGTGGATTGATATATATTTTTTTCTTTTCATTTATTCTGTTATGATACAAAGGAGTTCGTTTGAAGTAATTTGTCCCAGAGAGAGCGGCTTGGAATACCATACATGCTTTAATTTAGCAAAGCAAATTTAATTTTGTTTGCTTTATGCAAACCAGATGAGGCCACCGGGTTTTTCTGTAATTCCACCAGAGGCTGCTGGTCCGGATGATGATGGAGGTGCGGGAGTGCACACATCACAATCACACACTTGCTAATAATATGTAGTACAGCTCCCCCCCCCCCCCCCCCCCCCCCACACACACACACACACACACACACACACATGCATAGGCAGTAAGCAGCAACAGTGTTAGTTGCATAAAGCTTACTGTTTCTCTACCTACAAATGCACACACACACACACACACACTGAACCCTTAAAAATCACATCTTAAAATAATTGTTTGTGCATTGTGTTTTGTTTCATCTCCCTACTGCCCTCCATAATTTTATTAGATTTAATGGTATTGTTTCCTTGAAGTTGTTTAAGGTGCTTGTTCTTGCTGGTTGGTTTTATTCTACTAATTGTCCTTGCTTTTGTAGACCTTCTTTAAAAAAAAAAAAAATCAGGACCACTTATGTCCTGATATGTACAAGCTTTTTCAAAATACTTTTCTTCAAATAACTGCAAGAACATTTGATAAACAGTGATCTTAAAATACATGTGTGGATGGGCTGCTGTTTATCATTATTGATTGGTACAGTATTTTTATGAAGCAATGTAACAATAATCTACAGCATTTATTGTGGTGTCCTGATGTGACATTCATATCGGTCTGATAGCTGCAAAAAAAGAATTACAATGGCTTGCATATAAACACCCTGATACAAGCAGTCCTACTTGTTCAAAGCTTGACAGCAAGTTAACATTTAGACGCCCTCCAGTAAGCACACAGCACACTTTTCATGCATTTTAGTCAAAAGTTAAAGTTAAGTTAGTTAAAGTACCACTGATAGTCACACACACACACACAAGGTGTGGTGAAATTACCCTCTGCATTTGACCCATCCCCTTGTTCCACCACCTGGGAGGGGAGGGGAGGGGAGCAGTGAGCAGCAGCGGTGGCCACGCTCAGGAATCATTTTTGGTGATTTTACCCTCAATTCCAACCCTTGAAGGAGGTAATGGAAGGGTGGTAATGGGTCCCATTTTTTATAGTCTTTTGAACTCACAGCCTACCGATCTCAGGGCGGACACTCTAACCACAAGGTTACTGAGCAGGTTAAAGTAAAAAGATAAACATTGTAGGCTACCTGCGACTACACTGCAAAAAAAGTTGTCAACAATATAAGATAAAAAGATTAGATTATGGGGAAAAAATTAAAATGAAATTAACTAGCTTTATAAGACATCCTAAATTGAGATTATTTTATGTCGAAATTTGCAGAACTTTTAAGATATAAATGCATATTTTATTTTGAAAACAAGCATTATTATTAGAGTGGCCGTGCCAGCAATCGGAGTGTTGCTGGTTACTGGGGTTCAATCCCCACCTTCTACCATCCTAGTCACGTCCCTTGTGTCCTTGGGCAAGACACTTCACCCCTTGCTCCTGATGGCTGCTGGTTAGCGCCTTGCATGGCAGCTCCCGCCATCAGTGTGTGAATGTGTGTGTGAATGGGTGAATGTGGTGATACTGTCAAAGCGCTTTGAGTACCTTGAAGGTAGAAAAGCGCTATACAAGTATAACCCATTTATTTATTTATTATTCAACTTGGAATTTCTCAAATCAAGCATCCTTGAAATGTTGCATAATCTTAAGTACGATTTTCTATTGGGGGAACCAAAATTTGGGTAAACAATTTGCAGTGTAGGAGCTGGCAGCTACACAGCAGCTAAGCACACAATAGCACATAAGCTAGACACGTGTCCTTAATTGAACAATATTGCAGTCTAAAAAACAGCATGTTTCAATATAAACAAGTATGAAATAAGTATAGTTGCATTTTACTTAGACATACAAAGTTTCAAAGGCAGAAGCATATTAGAAAGTATCTAGTAACAAAGGTATCCGCAGCAATTTCTTTACTTCGCCCATAGCTTAACTTTATGAAATATTGTGGCCATTAGGTGTCGCCAACAAAACAAGTACCGTATTTTTCGGAGTATAAGTCGCACCGGAGTATAAGTCCCACCTGCCGAAAATGCATTATAAAGAAGGAAAAAAACATATATAAGTCGCACTGGAGTATAAGTCGCATTTTTTGGGGAAATGTATTTGATAAAAGCCGACACCAAGAATAGACATTTGAAAGGCACTTTAAAATAAATAAAGAATAGTGAACAACAGGCTGAATAAGTGTACGTTATATGACGCATAAATAACCAACTGAGAACGCGCCTGGTATGTAAACGTAACATATTATGGTAAGAGTCATTCAAATAATTATAACATATAGAACATGCTATACGTTTAACAAACAATCTGTCACTCCTAATCGCTAAATCCCATGAAATCTTATACGTCTAGTCTCTTACGTGAATGAGCTAAATAATATTATTTGATATTTTACGGTAATGTGTTAATAATTTCACACATAAGTCGCTCCTGAGTATAAGTCGCACACTCGGCCAATCTATGAAAACTGCGACTTATAGTCCGAAAAATACGGTACCACTTCACTTCAACCTAAATACAACATAATTCCATCCCAGTTAATAATAAATAGGTAAGAGTTTTTCATACCTACCGTTGGTCTCTGTTTGAGTCATTTCACTTGATCAAAGATTACACACTACAAAATAAAGAAATTATGTATGATCTCTGCTGATATTGTGTTGGATCGCGATCAATATCGGCAACTACTTAAGCCTCTAATGCCAGTAACGTATCTGAAGTGAAAGAGTTGTATCGGGACATCCCTAATTGGTACACTATTAATACCCATCCATCCATATTCTACTGCTTGTCCCTTTCCGGGTTACACTATTAATATGCAGAAGAAAAGTATCTTCATGTACAGATGTTGAGCCTGATTCAGGCTACATTTCTTCTCAAATATTCATATTTTTAAAAAAGCTTTTCAGAATGGGTAGCCAAGTGATTTTCCAATGCTCAATTCATGTAATTTTAAGGGAACAATAATGAGCGAGTGAAGCTGAAAAACCCAATTTCCTTCATGCTTTTTGTATTCAGAAAAAGCCTACAATGACGGCCCTTTGGTCTTTTGTTACAGAAAACTGAGCTAATATCCTCCAGCTCTTGGTGCAGTTTAAAGGTCTTAATTGGATTCCATTAGTATATTGCTTGACATGACACTTAGGTCCGCTCTATTAGAATTCCCCCGTCTGGAATTACAGGACTCTCCCCGGACTACTTTGATAAAGTCTCCAATATTCTTTGTTGGATTCCCAGTTTTAGTGACAACATCATTAAAATAGTAACTGTGACCTAAAACATGTTTTTATATATCCACAGGACCCACTGTAAAATGTATGACAGTTACTCATTGGACTATTTTATGTATCAATAAACCTCTGCATTAATGCAGTACATGCTTCACCTAATAGAATGTGCAGCAAGCGTCGTAAAGTGGTCCTCGAGTTCCATGTACAGAAGATCACAGTGTATTTGGGGAGCTCCCAGCAGGTTTCTTCTCGGATTATCACACAGCCTTGAAATGTTTCCTCTTTGGTTTTTGCAGCATTAGAACAAAAGCCGTAGGAACGCCACGTTTGATGCCTTCTGTTTTATGTATTTTGCCACAGTCTGTAGGTGACATTGAGGATGTTCGGGATCTGATAATCAAGACAGCTCCAGTAAGAATCTCTCTCACTCAACTGTTTTACATTGCATTAGTGCAATAAGACATTCAGCTTTACCATCTAATTACAGTACAGCGGTACCTCGGTTTTGCAGGATTCAGTTTTCTCGGTTATTATATTGTGCCTAATAAATGGACCGGGGCTATATTGATTGTCGATTAGTCATTGACTATCTAAATGATTAGTCGACTAATCTAATTATGAAGTCTACACATAATTAGCGGCTCTAAATTAGACATCGGCTTTTGGATTTTTAGGCATCTGCTAACAAAGAGGACTAATTCCTTTACAAATATTTTACTGTGACTATGCTTAGGCTAGGATATAATAGATTTGTATTCATCCCACAAAGGGGAAATTACGTGGTTGCAGTGCGGATACAAAAAGTCCAGAAAAAATAAGATAAAACACATGAAAACAAGAGGAAAACATTAAAGAACATGAAGGACATAAAAGACTTTAAAGGAGTCCAGAGCTGATGCTACCAGCTGCCACTTCTACATACAGCAACAAAAGTACCGTATTTTTCGGACTCTAAGTCGCAGTTTTTTTCATAGTTTGGCCGGGGGTGCGACTTATACTCAGGAGCGACTTATGTGTGAAATTATTAACACATTACCGTAAAATATCAAATAATATTATTTAGCTCATTCACGTAAGAGACTAGACGTATAAGATTTCATGGGATTTAGCGATTAGGAGTGACAGATAGTTTGGTAAACGTATAGCATGTTCTATATGTTATAGTTATTTGAATGACTCTTACCATAATATGTTACGTTAACATACCAGGCACGTTCTCAGTTGGTTATTTATGCGTCATATAACGTACACTTATTCAGCCTGTTGTTCACTATTCTTTATTTATTTTAAATTGCCTTTCAAATGTCTATTCTTGGTGTTGGTTTTTATCAAATACATTTCCCCCAAAAATGCGACTTATACTCCAGTGCGACTTATATATGTTTGTTCCTTCTTTATTATGCATTTTCGGAAGGTGCGACTTATACCCCGGAGCGACTTATACTCTGATAAATACGGTAAAACAACAAAAAAACTAAACATTAGCAATAGATAACATACATTGCACACAGAAAAGACCTAACAAAGCAACCAAGCGAGCCAACTCAGTCCTAGTCTGCCCACCAGCTCTCGGCCTATGTCCGGTCAGCACGGACGAGCGAGCATCTGTCCAAGCCAGAGCACAGTGAACCTCGTCCATCCGGACGTTCAGCGCAAGCTCCGCAGCCTCGTCTTTTCCACGCGGACTTCGGTGCGACAGAGAGCCAGCAGCTAATCTACGGACAAAACGTGGCCATGGCTAGAAGGATCCAAAAGTCCACAAAAAGAACAAAAAAGCAGCGCAGAAGTCAGGAAAGTACCACCCCTTGTTGCGCAGTCCCAAAGGGGCCCAAACCAAAAGGGAAAAAAACACATGAAAACCAGATGGAAACATCAAGAACACACAAGAGCTCAGAGCTCCTGCAACCAGCAGCCAAGACGGCAGCGCCATCTTGAAAAAAAACCAACCCTGCAAAAATAATAACTATTATATGGGTGGGTGTTGGGGGGAGTGGAGCACAATGACATAAAAAAAAGTACAAAGTTGACAACAAATAATAATATAAATTAATATAGTGCAAAAGGTAATGTACAGTATGTTATGCATGATTGTCCAGTTTTGCCTGAAAGGTAGTGGGAAGAAGATAACGTCATATTAATTTATCAATTTTAATTTGTTATTTTTCACACTTTCTAATCATATAACGGAACTGTGTGTGTAATAATCTCTCCTTGAACACAGACAAGACCAAGGAGATGATTATTGACCCACAGGGAAGGAATGCACGGTACACACCTCTGTACACAGGGGGGACAAAGGTGGACAGGGTGAAAACCTTTAAATTCCTCGGGACCCACATCAGCGAGGACCTCACCTGGGATCACAACACCCAACAAACAATAAAGAAAGCCCAGCAGCGATTGTACTTCCTTAGAAGGCTGAGAAAATTTGGCATGCCACCCAAAATTTTCAGCAACTTCCATAGAAGTACGGTTGAGAGTGTCCTTACCAGCTCAATCACGGTCTGGTATGGAAACTGCACTGCTAAGGACAGGAAGGCACTCCAGCGAGTGATTAAAACTGCTCAGTACATATCAGGAGCAGCCTTCCCCTCACTACAGGACATGTACTCTACCAGGGCCACCAGGAGAGCACACAACATCATAAAGGACAGTACACACCCCCAGCACAGTCTCTTTAGCCTCCTACCATCAGGCAGACGATACAGGAGCCTGAAATCCAGGACTACGAGACTGACAAACAGTTTCTACCCACAGGCCATCAGGCTTGTGAATGCTAACTTGTGAATGCTAGCCCCCCCCCCCCCCGTTTTACTTTTGTCTTTTTGAACAAAAGACAGCTACCATGACCACCCCCGAACTGTGAACCATCACTGTAGACACTTTTCACCTTTGATCACTAAAGACACTTTAAAGGGAAACATTATCACCAGACCTATGTAAGTGTCAATATATACCTTGATGTTGCAAGGTATATATTTTAACCGATTTCCGAACTCTAAATGGGTGAATTTTGGCGAATTAAACGCCTTTCTAATATTCGCTCTCGGAGCTATGACGTCACGTTGTGACGTCATATCGGGAAGCAATCCGCCATTTTCTCAAACACCGAGTCAAATCAGCTTTGTTATTTTCCGTTTTTTCGACTGTTTTCCGTACCTTGGAGACATCATGCCTCGTCGGTGTGTTGTCAAAGGGTGTAACAACACGAACAGGGACGGATTCAAGTTGCACCAGTGGCCCAAAGATGCGAAAGTGGCAAGAAATTGGACGTTTGTTCCGCACACTTTACCGACGAAAGCTATGCTACGACAGAGATGGCAAGAATGTGTGGATATCCTGCGGCACTCAAAGCAGATGCATTTCCAACGATAAAGTCAAAGAAATCTTCCGCCAGACCCCCATTGAATCTGCCGGAGTGTGTGAGCAATTCAGGGACAAAGGACCTCAGTAGCACTGCAAGCAATGGCGGCAGTTTGTTCCCGCAGACGAGCGAGCTAAACCCCCTGGATGTCTTGGCTCACACCGTCCCTTATGCCACCGAAGATGATCAAGAGAAGAATATCGACCCTAGCTTACCTGGCCTGCTGACATCAACTCCAAAACTGGACAGATCAGCTTTCAGGAAAAGAGAGCGGATGAGGGTATGTCTACAGAATATATTAATTGATGAAAATTGGGCTGTCTGCACACTCAAAGTGCATGTTGTTGCCAAATGTATTTCATATGCTGTAAACCTAGTTCATAGTTGTTAGTTTCCTTTAATGCCAAACAAACACATACCATTCGTTGCTTATAAGGCGATCGCCGAATTCGTCCTCGCTTTCTCCCGTGTCGCTGGCTGTCATGTCCGTCTGTTTCGCTTGCATACGGTTCAAACCGATATGGCTCAATAACTTCAGTTTCTTCTTCAATTTCGTTTTCGCTACCTGCCTCCACACTACAACCATCCGTCTCAATACATGCGTAATCTGTTGAATCGCTTAAGCCGCTGAAATCCGAGTCTGAATCCGAGCTAATGTCGCTATATGTTCTATGTGCCATGTTTGTTTGTATTGGCATCACTATGTGACGTCACAGGAAAATGGACGGGTGTATATAATGACGGTTAAAATCAGGCACTTTGAAGCTTTTTTTAGGGATATTGCGTGATGGGTAAAATTTTGAAAAAAACTTCGAAAAATAAAATAAGCCACTGGGAACTGATTTTTAATGGTTTTAACCCTTCTGAAATTGTGATAATGTTCCCCTTTAACTGCTGCTGTGACCAAATGTCACCTCCATATTTATACTGTTGACTGTCAATCAGAATGTGCAATAATGTTATGTTACTTACTGTGCCTCGTATATACATTTTTATTTTTATTTTTTATTTTTAGCTAAGTACCGTGTGACTTGTTGAAGGGTGGACTAGCAATTGTACGGCAAACTGTCCGTTTAACTGTGCATATGACAAACAATCTTGAAGAACGTTAGCGAGTCAGTAGCTGATTTAAATTTCTCCTTTATTTACAGTCTAGCACCAAACACCTGTCAGTGATTGCATGACAGCGGTGCTGACACGAGCACTTATCTTAAAGCACTGCTGTGAATGTGTGTCTTTGGTGCATTACATAGGCACAGACTATAAATATTTAACTGTTAACATGTCACAGACACCCTATAGGAACACAGTGTTTATAGTGCAATTTCAAAACCTACAGTGACCGTGGGGAGATAATTGCTGTGTTTATAGGAAGGAATATTGCGGCAATTATCCCCATATGATGCCTTGTTGGAATAATTATGTGTACCTACAATAAAAAATTATACGAATTAATTGTCCAACTAATACTGGCTCACATCACCTCAAGGTCTTTTTGCAGAGGTAAGAAAAAGCGTTGGAATTAAAGACGGTATGAGCGACACAGTGTCCTCTCATAAAAAAAAAAAAAAAGAAAACATCTACTTTATGACAGGGGAGACAGGTGATCTTGTCCAGGGAGGAGTGACATTGTAATTCTCTAATGTTATTATCACACTCACTGGGTGTCTGAGTGTACCTGCTCTGATTTACACAGACAGGCCGCAGGAAATGGATCTCCTTCTCGTGAAAGAGCAGAGCGTAGTATAAGAGCCTTTACAATGCTTTTATAATATAATACTTGTGATGACTTATTGGTAATCAGTCATAGTACCTGTGAGGTTTTCCTCCTGCCCTTCATCTCACTCACCTTAACATTTATCCTTTTTCTCCTCCTCCTCTTATCCTGTCTGTTGCTTCATTTTTTTTTTTTCTTCTGTTTCTCTTTCGCTGTATGTCAAGTTATAAAATAGATTGTAATTACTGCGGTGCTGTGAGAAGAAAGGATTAATTAAAATATAATGATGCCGATCACACCAGCGGGCATCTGGTGAAATCTGTCCATTTAGGGGCTCTGGTAGAAGACATGTAATGCCCTGATCATAATGCAGCGGCCATGCTAATCATGAAGAACATTTTAATATGGGTGAGCATAGATGGAAGGACAAAACATTACAATGAACTAGTGTTGTCCCGATACCAATATTTTGGTGCCGGTACCGGTATCAAAATAATTTCGATACTTTTCGGTACTTTTTGATACTTTTGTTTTTTGTTTTTTGTCCTGTCCAGCTTCTCAGGCAAATCATATAGTTGATGTAGATGCCCATATCGGCTGTTCAGATTTACTTTACAAAAGAGAAGTGCAGGATTCTTCTCTTGCCTTATTTGTATTTGACTTTATTAAATGTATTTATATTATCATTTGGTGCAGCCGGGCCGGGAGGGGATAGAAATAGAAAAAAAAAGAAGACAGAGGGGGAAATTGTGGGGACAAGAGGGGGATTAAACAGAGAGACAAAAATAACAACAGCAAACAACAACAACAACAACAGCAACAACAATAGAGCAACATCAGCAAATACAACATGCACAAATATGATGGTAAAAGTGATAGCAAATAAGCAGTTAGCGAAAATAAAAAATAATACAGAAATGACAATGAGCATTAATACACTACAAATGGAGCAATACAAATACCAATAGAAATAGCGCTATTGATAATGAACAATACCAATACTTTACCTTTATTATCAACAATACAGTTGTTCAAATGCAACAATACATATATGTAATGATAACTTGAGATACGAAAGAATGCAGAAAAATGGAGGGGAAGAAAGAGAAGCAACCTACCTTAACCTTGTAGATTGTTATAGTAACAATAGGTTAAGCTTTGTCAGTGTGCCATGTGTTATACCCAGTTTACCCTAGGGCAACAACATTAATATATGTTTGATGAAACGTGATTACCGTATTTTCCGCACCATAAGGCGCCCTGGGTTATAAGCCGCGCCTTCAATGAACGGCATATTTCAAAACTTTGTCCACCTATAAGCCGCCCCGTGTTGTAAGCCGCATCTAACTGCGCTAAAGGAATGTCAAAAAAACAGTCAGATAGGTCAGTCAAACTGTAATAATATATTAAAAACCAGCGTGATGTGGGCGCGCATGGAGTCGTATATCAACATGGACGGAGCTGCGTGAAAAAAGCCACCCGGCCTCTTCGCGTAAACTTACCTTAACCACTCGCTCATCTTTTCTTCATTCATCCATCCCTTCGAGTTAGCTTTTATGATGACGCCGGCTGGAAAGGTCTCTTTTGGCAAGGTCTTCCTTTTGAATATCACCATTGGTGGAAGTTTCTGGCCATTAGCATGGCAAGCTAGAACCACAGTGAAGGATGACTTCTCATTCCCTGTGGTGCGAATATTCACCATACGTGCTCCCGTTGTATCCACAGTGCGGTTCACAGGAATATCAAAAGTCAGTGGAACCTCGTCCATGTTGATAATGTTCTCTGGCCGGATCTTTTTTTCAGCTATCTTGTTTTTACAATATGCACGGAAAGTAGCCAGCTTTTCTTGAAAGTCTTTAGGAAGTTGCTGTGAAATAGTAGTCCGTGTGCGGATGGAGAGATTGCGTCTTTTAATGAACCGGAAACCTGTCGCCATTTTGTGGTCTTTACAGATGTAAACACACAAAGGAAATGAAACGTAAAATCCGCGCGCTTCTTCTTCTTCTACGCGGGCGGGTGGTTGCTTACAGTAGAAGAAGAAGCGCTTCCTGTTCTATGGGGGCGGGTGCTTACCTTGGCGGTTGCTTGCGTAGAAGAAGAAGCACTTCCTCTTCTACGGGGAAAAAAGATGGCAGCTGTTTACCGTAGTTGCGAGACCGAAACTTTATGAAAATGAATCTTAATATTAATCCATATATAAAGCGCACCGGGTTATAAGCCGCACTGTCAGCTTTTGAGTAAATTTGTGGTTTTTAGGTGCGGCTAATAGTGCGGAAAATACGGTATGTGCATGAGTGTATGTATGCATATGTACTTGTATATGTATAGAATGTGTATATGTGTTTGTACAGTGGATGTATATGTACAGTATGTGTATATGTGTGTTTGTTTTTGATACTTTTCTAAATAAAGGGGACCACAAAAAATTGCATTATTGGCTTTATTTTAACAAAAAATCTTAGGGTACATTAAACATGTTTCTTATTGCAAGCTTTTCCTTAAATAAAACAGTGAACATACAAGACAACTTGTCTTTTAGTAGTAAGTGAGCAAACAAAGGCTCCTAATTTAGTCTGCTGACATATGCAGTAACATATCGCTTCATTTTCCATTCTATTATTCAGTCAAAATTATTAAGGACAAGTGGTAGAAAATGAATTATTAATCTACTTGTTCATTTACTATTATTATCTGCTTACTTTCTCTTTTAACATGTTCTATCTACACTTCTGTTAAAATTTAATAATCACTTGTTTTTCTGTTGTTTGGATGTTTACATTAGTTTTGGATGATACTACAAATTTGGGTATGAATCCAATACCAAGTAGTTACAGGATCATACATTGGTCATATTTAAAGTCCTCATGTGTCCAGAGACGAATTTCCTGAGTTTATAATATACATTTTAAAATAACAAAAGAAGATGTTGTGATGCCAAAATAATATTGATGTAGTCATAGTAGTATCGACTAGATACACTCCTGTACTTGGTATCATTACAGTGGATGTTAGGTGTAGATCCTCCAATGGCGTTTGTTTACATTTTGGCACCGGTGAGCTACGGTGTGTAGTGAAGCATGTTTAGCTATTCCTCGTTCTGCAGGGATGATACTTGTAAGAAACTTACTTTATTTGTCACCATGGAGGCGAGGATTAGTGATTTAGAAGTAGCACTGCAGACTGGGGCTGGACTTTAGCCACTAGCTAGCTAGCCATGTCTTAAAGCACCTCTTCCTGAGGGCGTTTAAGTGTTATAACTTCACCTTTATCATTAGTTTTTAAGCCAAAATGCATCCGTTCTCCCTTTTCTGTCTACACACTGTCTGCTTGTAAGTACTCCGTGATTGTGCGCTGCCGAACATGCTCCTCTGCTCGGAAAACCAGCAATGTCCCGATGTGACGACGCGCCGTCATGCCCGTAAAAAAAAGGGGGCGGCGGGGACCGATACTTTTTAGAGGCGGTATAGTACCGAATATGATTCATTAGTATCACGGTACTCCGTGATTGTGCTTGTCTGCTCGTAAACCAGCAATGACACGATGTGATGACGACGGCGGCGCGGGGGGTGGTGAGCCGGTACTTTTCAGAGGCGGTATAGTACCGAATATGATTAATTAATATTGCGGTACTATACTAATACCAATATACCGTACAACCCTAGTTCTAACTTATATCTGTCAGTAAACTCGCCATGAATGCGCTAAAAACTACCAGTGTAGTGAGTTTACATTATTCACCCACGGAACTTAGTTATTAGTTAACTAGTTATTAGAGAGTTCCGGTCGGACAGTTTTTCACGGGACACATTACCTCCTTTTATGCACCCTATAATCCGGTGCACTTTATATATGAAAAAAGATTGAAAATAGACCATTCATCGGCAGTGCGCCTTATAATGCGGTGCGCCCTATGGTCTGGAAAATACGGTAATATATACAACAGTGTATAACACAATGTAACAGTATTCTGGTGCAATAGTTTTTATTTTTAATCCAAAAAATTTAAACCGTGACTGAAATATATGAATATGGATTGTTGTATATGAACAATTTATTTTTATATTGTTGATGCCTAAATAGCTCCTAGGGCGAGCCACCCCAATCAGGAATCCTAATCCATTTTTTGTATTTAATCATCCTAGAATTGTTCCATCTGAAATATTATCTACATTTTATGTTTTAATTTTTACATTAAGCTTTCAATGAGATTGTGGAACTGACTTAAAACACACAGTGCCCCGTGCGATATTTTGTCTTCTATAAACTTATTTTTGACGAATAAGATGATAATCATTTGAGTTGTGTAATAATGTAAACTTTGAATCAATTTCCAAAGAAATTTGCTGCAAATGCATGGCTAAAAAAATAGATTCTAATAGAATCAGTGAAGTTGACTTTGGTGTGTGCGTTTAATGCACAGATGTCAAACTCAAGGCCCTGGGGGCCAAATCTGGCCCGTCACATTATTTTATGTGGCCCCGCAAAAGCCTGGAATTGAAATGCGTTAATAAAATGCTTAGTCGTTCCTTAATAAATATATTTGTTCTTTCCCTTTTGACATTAAAAAACATGTACTGCATGCAATTACACATTTTTTTAAATTCAATATTATCAAAATCTAAATATTATATTATCATGTATTCCAAAAATAATTTTTGTTTAAATAAAGATAAATACTGTACTTAAATATCTGCTTGACTTATAATTTCAAAAGAAATTATCATTCAAATTGTAGACTGTAAAATTTACAATAGATTTTTTGGTTAAATTCCGCTGACTGAGTTTTTTTTACCGTAAAATCAACTTTGGTACTGTTTTTTTCCATATACAGTAAGACACACAAAAAAAACATTAAAAACAACAAGATTTTATGGTAAAAAAAAACAAAACAACTGGCAGCTCTGTTGCCTGAATTTTTCCGCTAAAAACAGTGGTATTGTTTCTCCATTCCATTCCATGTATTCTATTTTTTTATATGCTGTAAAAACCCAATGCTTTTTCTGTAAAATTCAGGTGACTGAGCTGCCAGTTTTAAAGTAAAATTTAAATATTTTGTGGCAGCTCATGTAAAAAAATATATTGTTAATGTATTATACCGTATTTCCTTGAATTGCCGCCGGGGCGGCAATTAATTTAAAACCTCTTCTCACTCCGGCGCTTACCAAAGGCATGCGGTAAATTTAGGCCTGCGCTTATAAATTTGAGTGTGATGTAAGGATACCATCATGAAAAGCACATAAAAAAATAAAAAAAACGTTATTATGGTCTTACCTTTACTTATAAATGAAGTCCATGCGCAGCTCCTTCTGAACAAAAGCATTGTTCCTTATCTTTCTTCAGTTTTAAAAGTTTCGCTGTCTTGATGCAGATCTTCCTTTAATTATTACCTCCTGCTTCGATTGAAAGTCCAGTTTAGAAAACTGTTTTATTTTAGATATGTAATCCTCCATGTTAAAAGTGCAAGCGAGAGGAAAAAATAAACGATCGCTGCTAACTGTTGCTGCTTGTTGTCACTTCTTCTGCAGCCGAGTAGTCGCAAGAAGGATCACTAGCGCCCTCTACCACCAGGAGGCGGGAGTCATTTAATGACTCATATTTGACACACGCAGCTACGGTATATTAATAAAACATAGCTGCTTACTGTTCTTTTTAGCATATTCAATAGCTTGGACCTTAAATCCTACTGAATAGCTCTTAATCTTCTTCCCTTTATGCGATTTCAAATTATTGAAATCAGCCTCCTCCATTTTGAAAACGATGCCAGGTGAAGTGTCACTCGTGACATGATGAGTTTGACCCGGCGGAAATTCTAGGCATATGCTAAATATTTTGCGAAACGAGTTTGACCCGGCGGAAATTCTAGACATGCGCTAATAAAAATAATATTTTGCGAAACGAGTTTGACCCGGCAGCAACGTTCCCTCTACGGTGTGCGCCTGCACAATTGCGCACTGCTCACGCGTCCTCTGCGCACAGCAAATTAATGCCGCGCAGAAAATCAAAAATCCCATCTGAACTCTAAACAAAATAAACACATTACAATTTATTCTGTATGATTTTGCAATGAAACTCTGTGAGTGACAGGTGACAACAAGAGTGGCCCCAATGAATAAAACAATCTTTGTCAACACAGTCGAGACGCTTTACGGACAGGAATTCCATCAATCACTTTATTGAGCAAAACTGTTTGTAGCCACACCAAAAACATGAGTAAAAAAACTTTTATCTATAAAAATTGGTAATTATCTGCCATACAAACCAGGCTTAAACCAACATTGTCATCCGTCGTTTCAACAGAAGCCGCTGGCTCTGTCTCACCTGCACCAACACACGCACTCATGGCACTTAGCCAGTGCTGCGTTTATGGCCACACAAAAAGTCGGACAACCCCAACGCCACACAATGTGTAAATGCCAGGTTGTAACACTATGACTCCTCAATCAGATATGTGCTTATTTTACTGCCATTTATTAAGAATGTTAATCTAAGGATATTATTCATGAAATGTTGTCACTAGATTTCATAAATGCTAATAAAAATATGTATTTTACAGACAGAAAGTTACAGGAACTAAATGTAATCTCTGAAAGGGGTAACATTTATTTTAAAGGCAGGACCCGCAGCCAGACATACAATACTAGCACATAGGTCATGAAAAACATGTTTTTGTTGTTATTGTCATTGTAAGAGGGTAAAATCACTTATATCAGAAAATTATTTTAATAAAACATTTAAATTGTTATGATGTCAGGTTTGGGACAGGTGTGACACTGGTGTAGTCACAGTGTGCACGTCTGATGTTGCTCACATGTGCTCCACTGAATGCTCAGGGAGTTTGTGCGTTTGCTCACACACATGAAAAATTAGAGGGAACCTTGCCCGGCGGTAATTCTGGCCCGGCGGTAATGGTAAGCATGCGCTAATTATTTTGCGGAACGAGTTCTAGGCAGGCGCATACTATATATCCGGCAGCAATTCAAGGAAATACGGTATATATATATATATATACATGTATATTCATATATTCCTCATTGTTAAAAGCAACCATAACTGCGATGTGGCCCTCAATGAAAACGAGTTTGACACCCCTGGTTTAGTGGCGTGTTTGGTGTGTGTGTACGTGCACCGTGTTTGGCTTGGATCGTCAACATCCTATAGTTTCCATCTGTTTGACCGCCGCAAAGAGTGAGAGCTTTAGAAAGTGTGTTGTTGGGTACAAACCGCCCCACCACCACCACCACCGCTGCTGCTCCCACCGCCATGGCAACAATAAAAATGTCAGTCGTCACACACAAGAACAATCTGCAATCAGATTTACTGTGCATGAAATATGGTAGTGCTTTTATTGGTCCAAAGGCTTGTCACTCATAATTTATTGGCTGTTGCCAGGAGGGTTGTGATGTCAGCAAGCTCCCAGTACCCTCAGGAGAGTCAGAAGAAAGCAGATGAAAGAGATAGGGCTGTGAGGCGTGGTGCTCGGGCGGGGGGAAGGAGATGTGAGGAGAACTAAATAGTGTGACTGTGTGTGTGTGTGTGTGTGTGTGTGTGTGTGTGTGTGTGTGTGTGTGTGTGTGTGTGTGTGTGTGTGTGTGTGTGTGAGCGAGAGAGAGAGAGGGAAGCAGAAAAAAGAGAATGGGGGTGAAAAGGTGACAGAGATGACTGGAAGGAGTGAGGGAAATAACATGCATCCATCCTGTTCCTCTCCGAGGAGGTTTATCACATTGAGAAAGTGAAATCATCATGTCTCTTTTCTTTGCCTCCCTTTTATTTTAGCCTCCCTTTTCTTTGTTGCCCTTTCATTTTGTATCCTTTTTTTTTAAATGTATCGATCACATGGACGGCGGAGGAAAATAACAATTACCGTATTTTTCGGAGTATAAGTCGCACCGGAGTATAAGTCGCACCTGCCGAAAATGCATAATAAAGAAGGAAAAAAACATATATAAGTCGCACTGGAACCCGGCCAAACTATGAAAAAAACTGCGACTTATAGTCCGAAAAATACGGTAGTTAGTAATTGACGTCTCCACTTGAAGCCTCCCTGACCCAGAAATAATATAGCGAAGACTCTGATGCCTTTCCGCTATTGGGACTGCAGCGGCAAGGCAAAAAGTAGTGACATTTAGAAAATAAAGTTAAGGGGGAAAAATCAGTTCGGCTTTGTGTCAGAATTAGACTTAGACGTAGACTTCCTTTTTATTGTCATTCAAATTTGAACTATACAGTACAGATAAGAACGAAAGTTCGTTACATTAGCTCATGGTAGTGCAGGATACAAAAGCAATAAGGTGCATACCGTATTTTTCGGACTATAAGTCGCAGTTTTTTTCATAGTTTGGCCGGGGGTGCGACTTATACTCAGGAGCGACTTATGTGTGAAATTATTAACACATTACCGTAAAATATCAAATAATATTATTTAGCTCATTCACGTAAGAGACTAGACGTATAAGATTTCATGGGATTTAGCGATTAGGAGTGACAGATTGTTTGGTAAACGTAGAGCATGTTCTGTATGTTATAGTTATTTGAATTACTCTTACCATAATATGTTACGTTAACATACCAATCCAATCCAATCCACTTTATTTATATAGCACATTTTAAACAACAAAATGTTTCCAAAGTGCTGCACAACAATATTAAAAACAATTAAAAACAATATAAAATAAATATGATTAAAAACGATTTTAAAGGGTAAAACCAATTAAAACAGTAAATAGAAATCAAAATTTTAAAAACACAGAGGACAACAGAGGACCACACAACTCACGTAGTGTTAAAAGCCAGAGAATAAAAGTGGGTCTTAAGACGAGACTTAAAACACTCCACTGTGGGAGCAGTTCAATCATGGAGGGGCAGAGTGTTCCAGAGCTTAGGGCCGACCACAGAGAAGGCCCTGTCTCCCCTGGTTTTAAGTCTCGTCTTGGGCACCACGAGCTGGAGCTGGCTCTCGGACCTCAGAGCGCGCGCAGGATTGTAAGTTTGGATGGACACCAGGCACGTTCTCAGTTGGTTATTTATGCGTCAAATAACGTACACTTATTCAGCCTGTTGTTCACTATTCTTTATTTATTTTAAATTGCCTTTCAAATGTCTATTCTTGGTGTTGGGTTTTATCAAATAAATTTCCCCAAAAAATGCGACAAATACTCCAGTGCGACTTATACATGTTTTTTTCCTTCTTTATTTTGCATTTTTGGCAGGTGCGACTTATACTCCGGTGCGACTTATACTCCGCAAAATACGGTATATCAAAAAATAAATAGGTTACTTTACAGATAATGTATTGCACTTTTTCACATTTATATTGTCTTTTTTATTCCAGCGAGTTAATCCATTTTGGGGGGAGTTGAGGGGATAATTATGATGCCAAATTCAAGAGTTTTACGGCCTGAGAGAAGAAACTGTTACAGAACCTGGAGGTTCTGCTTCGGAGGCTGCGGAACCTCTTTCTAGAGTCCAGCAGTGAAAACAGTCCTTGGTGGGGGTGGGAGGAGTCTTTGCAGATTTTCTGAGCCCTGGTCAGGCAGCGGCTTTTTGCGACCTCCTGGATAGGAGGAAGAAGAGTCCTGATGATCTTAAGGAGTCCTGATGATCTTGGCAATTAGTATTATTGAATACAAAAATAAAAATTAGAATATCAAAAAAACATAATCATCCACAAGTTTGGCATATAATAGTATTTTAGCTTATGATACGAGGCGTCTTTCAGCATTTTTTTCCCTTTGAACCACCTGTAGTGTCCAGATTACAGACATCTTCATAACAAGTTTTCTTAATGTACAAAACCCCAAACCAGTGAAGTTGGCACGTAGTGTAAATGGTAAATAAAAACAGAATATAACGATTTGCAAATCCTTTTCAACCTACATTCAATTGAATTGACTGCAAAGACAAGATGCTTAACGTTCGAACTGGTAAACTTTGTAGTTTTTCGCAAATATTAGCTCATTTGGAATTTGATGCCTGCAACATGTTTAAAAAAAGCTGGCACAAGTGGCAAAAAAGACGGAGCAAGTTAAGGAATGCTCATCAAACACTTATTTGGAACATCCCACAGGTGAACAGGCTAATTGAGAACAGGTGGGTGCCATGATTGGGTATAAAATGAGCTTCCATGAAATGCTCAGTCATTCACAAACAAGGATGGGGGAAGGGGTCACCACTTTGTGAGCAAATTGTCCAACAGTTTAAGAACAACATTTCTCAATGAGCTATTGCAAGGAATTTGTCATGATCTGTTGCCCGCATCATGTTTTGTTTAGTTTTTGACTCCATCAGTTCCTGTTTTGAACACCCCTGGGTTTGTGTTTTGGTTACCATGGGTGCAGACTGGTTTCACCTGCCTCTGATTAGTGTTCGGCATGCTCACCTGCTGACGGGCACTAATCAGAGAGCTACTTATTCCCGTTTTTCACCACACTCAGTCTGGTTTTCTTATTTGCTTCCACGCAACAGTTATGGCGGCTACTTTGTTTGATTCCTTTGTCTGTTGATATGCTAAGCTTTCGCGCAAGCCTTTTTCATTATATTCCCGTGCTATCAGCTCGTTTGTTTTGTTTGTTGGTACGTTGCATGATTTATGGACAATAAATAATTTCCTTACCTGCACCTTGCCTCCGGAGTTCCGTCTGCATCTTGTGAGAATGATCCATGCCGTAAAATGCCACCCCTCCGTGACAGAATTAGTTTTTCTTTTTTGTGTCTTCACACAAAACTTTTCGTTTCTTTGGTTATTTTGGAGCTTCGGCCAAGAGAGCAGTAATTGAATGTAGGCGTTCTTCTTCTTCTTCTTGTTTACTGGCGCCACGCAGGCGTTCGCATCAACTTCCGTCTTATTAATGGATGGGAAAGGGGCAGTGACGTTTGCCGTGAAGAAAGTCAGCACATTTGTATTTTTTTGGTCAAAATCGCTTAGTGCCAATAAAAGCGTTACAGGCCCCCTCAGGCCATGAAGGCTGTGTATTTTAACTAGTCGTAAGTCCATGTATCACCCCAAAAGTTATGCAAATATTTTATGAAGGTTTAAAAGTTACTTAGTTGTGTTTAATATTCAGTCAATGCAAATAGCATTTATATTTGTGGATATGGCTATCTTGACTTCCGTAACTGGAACACTCCTAACTCGGATGTGACATCATTCCCAACTCTGACTTTCGGCTTCCAAGATAAATGGAACTCAGCAATAGACATAAAAAACAGTTCCAACCGTCTAAAACAGGGGTCGGCAACCTTTACCACTCAAAGAGCCATTTTGACCCGTTTCACTAATTCAAGAAAACAATGGGAGCCACAAAACTCTTTTGAAATTTAAAATGAAATAACACTGAATACAAAGTTTTTTTTTTGCTTTGTGCTAAGTATAAACCAGACACGCGGCCCACGAGACGTTATTTTGCGGCCTGCACTTTAATATAAAAAATGTATGTTAGCGCGGCCCGCGAGTTTTATATAAATGGCGCTTGACAGCGTCATACTTGCCAACCCTCCCGATTTTACCGGGAGACTCCCGAAGTTCAGTGCAACTATTCTATCGGATGTCTGCTGATTTTCACCCTAACAACATTAATAAGGGTGTGCCGTGATGGCACTGTCTTTCGCGCCTTCTACAGCCTGTACTAACAGCATGCCAGTCCAGTTACATGTTGTATGAGGCTTCTGCAGACACACATGAGTGACTGCAAGGCATACTTAGTCAACAGCCATACAGGTTACACTGAGGGTGGCCGTATAAAACAACTTTAACACTCTCACTAATATGCTACCACCAAGCCCCTCCCCCCCTCCCCTCCGTGCGTCAGTTGAGGTGGGCGGGGTTTGGTGGTAGCGGGGGTGTATAATGTAGCCCGGAAGAGTTAGTGCTGCATGGGATTCTGGGTATTTGTTCTGTTGTGTTTATGTTGTCTCACGGTGCGGATGTTCTGCCGAAATGTGTTTGTCATTCTTTTTTGGTGTGGGTTCACAGTGTGGCGCATATTAGTAAGAGTGTTAAAGTTGTTTTATACGGCCACCGTCAGTGTAACCTGTATGGTTGTTGACTAAGTATGCCTTGCAGTCACGTACGTGTGTTGGTCAAAGCCCGCACACAACATGTGACTGGGCCTGCACGCAGATAGTGTAAAATCTAACGCTAAAGGCACTGCTATAACGGCACGACCTCAATATTGTTGCCCCGGGAGATTTTCGGGAGAGGCACTGAAATTCGAAAGTCTCCCGGAAAAATTGGGAGGGCCAGCAAGTATGCAGCTGAGCCGCATCAGAGTGATCAAAGAGCCGCATGCGGCTCCGGAGCCGCGGGTTGCTGACCCCTGGTCTAAAACAACGCAAGCAGAGGGCATTTTTCTTTGAGAAAGGTCAAATTATTTATCAATGCTGGCAAAGTTATCAAGTTCATTTCCATTTATTGTTTGCCTAGAATTTTTTGTATACAATATTTGTTATTTAGAAATAATTTTTCTTTTATTAAAAAGCATGTTACAAGTTTTTGGCGGTCCTTAATGAATTGACAGCAATGTATTCAATTAAGTTACCACTGTATTTGTTGACATACTTGTGATGATTGAGCAAATTTTATAAAAGAGGTTGTTTCGTTTTTGACTCCCTTAGTTCCTGTTTTGAGCACCCCTGGGTTTGTGTTTCAGTTGCCATGGCTGCAGATTGTTTTTCACCTGCCTCTGATTAGTGTTCAGGAAGCTCACCTGCTCCTGGGCACTAATCAGAGAGCTACTTATTCCCTGCTTTTCGCCACAGTCTGGCTTCAGTCTGGCTCTCTTATTTGCTTCCATGCAACAGTAGCGACGTCTACTTATTTGATTCCTGAGCTAAGCTTTGCCGTTTGTTTTCTTGTTAGCTATTCCATTAGCTTCCCGTGCTATCGGCACGCTGTATTTTTGTGTTTTGAATGATTTATGGACATTAAATCATTTCCTTACCTGCATCTTGGGAGAACGATCCACACATCAACATGCGACCCCGTCGTAACAGAAGTGAGTTCAGTCGGTGTTCTTTCTTAGGGAGAAATAAATGATTGCACGCTCATCGTGATCATGATGTGACTATTTCACAGTTTCTGATTATTTATTTTTTTTCAAATGCTATTCAAAAACTTTATTCTAAAATGGTGCACAAATGAATCCTAAGCAGATTTAATTTCTATCGACGCCCCACGTGAAACCACAGCAATTTTCCGTGAGAGATGTAGATAGAAACTAACAGCTGAAGAATAGTTGAAAAAAGCTCTGCCCTCTGCAAAGACAAAGTGAATATGAAGGAGAATGCATGAGTGCTGAAACAGCCGTGTTGTGGCATTAAAAAATGAGCTAAGATTGAATCCCTCCAATGAAAAATGATCTTGTGTTCTCAGAAAACTATTAGAATGTTTACATTTGAGGCATTTTGCTCCATATTAAAATAATTAATCGCCTCCATTTTCAAATTAAAAGTACATTACAAGACAATTACAGATGCAAATGAGTCTGGGCCTGTCAAGAGGAGACAGAGCAAGAGAAAGGGGTGACTGTGTTGATGCATGAGAGTTTGCCGGGCGTGCGTCCGTGTGCTTGTGTGCGTGCTTTTGCGCAGCATGTTAAGAGGAATGTGATTTCTATTGTGGAGTTAAAATTACATCAGCATATGTAGATAAATCATAGCTCTGCTCGGCTGCTGATTGGTTAGAGGAGTATCTACTAGGGTTGTACGGTATACCGGTATTAGTGTAGTACTGCAATACTAATGAATCATTTTCGGTACTATATCGCCTCTGAAACGTACGGGTCCCGTATACTTAACATCCACTGTAATGATACTAAGTCAGTGGTTCTTAACTTGGGTTCGATCGAACCCTAGGGGTTCGGTGAGTCGGCCTCAGGGGTTCGGTGAAGCCTCTTGTAAATAAAAACGTCTCCCTATCGACGTACTACGGATACCCCCAAACAATGTTCCCTCTAATTTTCCATCTGATTTGCAGGTGTGTAATTTGTTGTGAGTTTATGCACTGTGTGGGTTTTGTTCTTTGAACGGTTCATTTTGTGCACCAGTAAAAAAAACTTATAACTTTGTCTTGAATTGGAAAAAAAAACATTTTATTTTTCACTAAAGAAGGGTTCGGTGAATGCACATATGAAACTGGTGGGGTTCGCTACCTCAAACAAGGTTAAGAACCACTGTACTAAGTACAATAGCGTATTTAGTCGATAATTTTCTTTCGTTTAAAAAAAAAAGTATATTATGTTTATAAACACAGTAAATATGTACCTGGATACATGAGGACTTTGAATATGACCAATGTATGATCCTGTAACTACTTGGTATCGGATTGATACCCAAATTTGTGGTATCATCCAAAACTAATGTAAAGTATCAAACAGAAGAATAAGTGATTATTACATTTTGTCAAGACTAGGACTTTGGCGTGGTTTGTTTTCCCATGGTGCAAAGGATTTGGACTGGACATGGCGTGAAGGTAAATACATGATTTAATAATAGACTATAAAAAATATAAACAAAAGGCGCGCACAAGGCGGGGAACAAACTTGGCTAATAAAACAAAACTAGCACAAAGGCAGAACTATGGAAAAAAAGGAACAAACAAAAGGCGCTCACAGCGGAGGTACAAAACAGTGGCTTGAATAAACAAAAAACTTACGTGGCAAGAAAAGAGCAGCATGAACTATGACCTGGACAGAGTAAGCAGCGTGTCAAGAGTGCAGAGCATGAATGTGATGTCGCCAGGCCGACCAACAGAAAATGACAGGCTTAAATAGTCATGTGGTGATTGAAAACAGGTGCGTGAGTTCAAATGAATCAGGTGCGTGAGTCGTGAGGACAGGTGAGCTGATTGGTAGTCATGGAAACAAAACAGGGAGTGAAAAAGCAGAAACTGACAGAGTGCAAAAACCAAACAGAACATAGCCAAACTAAACATGATCACCAAGACATGACACATTTTAACAGAAGTGTAGATAGAACATGTTAAAAGCGAAAGTAAGCAGATATTAACAGTAAATGAACAAGTAGATTAATAATGAATTTTCTACCACTTGTCCTTAATAATGTTGACAAAATAATAGAATGATAAATGACACAATATGTTACTGCGTACGTCAGCAGACTAAATTAGGAGCCTTTGTTTGTTTACTTACTACTAAAAGACAAGTTGTCTTGTATGTTCACTATTTTATTTAAGGACTTAACTGCAATAAGAAACATATGTTTAATGTACCCTAACATTTTTTGTTAAAATTAAGCCAATAATGCGATTTTTTTGTGTTCCTCTTTATTTAGAAAAGTATCAAAATAATTTTAGTACCGGTACCAAAATATTGGTATCGTTCCAACACGACCACCAACAGTAGTTTGTTATTTGTGTAATAAGAACGTGGAGTACCGCACATCCATTTTTCTCTGTCTCCCTCACGAGGGCCTGTGACTTCCAGTGACCGTGTTCCATGAAAGATGTCGACATCGTGCTGGAAAACTAGGGACAGTAAAACATAATTTTGTCATAACCTCCTCTCTTTGCAGGGAAAACAGATATAAAAGTATATAGCCTGTGGTTTACTGCGAGTCCCCCTCACCCAGCGTGGCAGCGGCACGCTGGGCTGATGGATGCCGAGCGTCAGCCAACTTTTAATTGCTCGTAAATTCTTTGATCCGGGGAAAACGCCACATTCTCCTTGTCCCCCATCGACATGAGTGACGAAGCCTCTCTGGGGTGACTAACAGGGTCTCAGCGAGAGACGCAGACAGGATGGGAGGCAGAGAAAGTGGGTTGCACGCCGAGATGTGGGAATATACAAGCGTGCTTCAGAAGGTGCTTCATTGTCGAGGGTATTTGAAATACAATCATGATCAAATACAGGGGGATCTGTCGTTTTAGTTACGAAAGCTTTTTGATAATACTGTAAATGTTTATCTATTAATAATTACCTTTCTTCCTTTTGTCACTAGGAAAGAGCTTCTTTCCATTGTGCACGTCACACATTGGTCTGTACATAAAATACCTAAAGATATTATGATTTGTCATTACTTGCCATCATTTAAAAACAATTTTTTATAAATATTTCGCACAGTGGCCTAGTTCGAACCACATGCGGCTCTTTAGTGAGTGGCTCCCTGGAGCATTTTTTAAAAAAGGATTGAAAATGGAAAAAGATGGGGGAAAACAATTTTTTTTTGTTTTAGTATGATTTTTTTGGGGCAGCACGGTGGAAGAGGGGTTAGTGCGTCTGCCTCACAATACGAAGGTCCTGAGTAGTCTTGGGTTCAATCCCGGGCTCGGGATCTTTCTGTGTGGAGTTTGCATGTTCTACCCGTGACTGCGTGGGTTCCCTGCGGGTACTCCGGCTTCCTCCCACTTCCAAAGACATGCACCTGGGGATAGGTTGATTGGAAAAACTAAATTGGCCCTAGTGTGTGAATGTGAGTGTGAATGTTGTCCGTCTATCTGTGTTGGCCCTGCGATGAGGTGGCGACTTGTCCAGGGTGTACCCCGCCTTCCGCCCGATTGTAGCTGAGATAGGCTCCAGCGCCCCCGCGACCCCAAAGGGAATAAGCGGTAGAAAATGGATGGATGGATGATTTTTTTGTTTTTAGGACAAACATGACACAAACCTTCCCAATTGTTAGAAAGCCCACTGTTTATGTTTGTCTGTATTCTTCACTGATGAGAGTATTTGGTGAACATCGTTTTGTCCTACTAATTGTTGGCGGTTCTTGAACTCACCATAGTGTGGACTGTGACGCAACAGTTTGTTTACTCTTGAACGCATCATAATTAAATTATCCCCTCAAGTCCCCCCAAAATGGATTAACTCGCTGGAATAAAAAAGACAATACAACATACATTCATAAACGTGGACGCCTGTGAAAAAGTGCAATATATTTATCTGTACAGTAATCTATTTATTTATTTAGATATATTTATGTATATTTATATATATTTATTTATTTTATATATATATTTATATGTTATTTATATATATATATATATATATATATATATATATATATATTTATATATGCACCTTATTGCTTTTTTATCCTGCACTACCATGAGCTTATGTAACAAACTTGTGTTCTTATCTGTGCTGTAAATTTCAAATTTGAATGACAATAAAAAGGAAGTCTAAGTCTAAGTCTACATGTAAAATCTTCCACTCCTTCTTTGTCTCATTTTGTCCACCAAACGTTTTATACTGTGCGTGAATGCACAAAGGTGAACTTTGTTGATGTTATTGACTTGTTGGAGTGCTAATCAGGCAAATTTGGCCAGTGCATGTATGCAAGCTAATCAATGCTAACATGCTATTTAGGCTAGCTGTATGTACATATTGCATCATTATGCCTCATTTGTAGGTCTATTTGAGCTCATTTAATATCCTTTACTTTTATCCTATCTGTATATAATTTAGTTTTGCATGTCTCATGACACATTATCTGTATGTAATATTGGCTGCATTTCAGATAGTTGTTTGTGTGCCATGTTGTTCCAGACCACAGCAAACATTACCTAGCTTACTAAAGATTATAATAAGTCTATTAAAAGAAGACAACCTGCCGTTTCCTTTAACTTGGACACACACATCTATACCTTTGGCCATTAAAAGCCAGTCATTTCTAGGAGTGATCTCACCTTTTTTACTAATGGTTTCTAATGTTGTAAAAATGTGTAGAATAAATATTACATTTCAACATTTCTGTCAATGAAGATTTGCTTCAGCCTGCGACATGTAGTCATTTTGATAGTAGGCTATTATAGCTAATATAGACACTAACCTAATGTGTTGCTTATATACAGCTTTTCGTTTTTTGCGGCTCCAGACAGATTAGTTTTTTGTGTATTTTTGGTCCAATATGGCTCTTTCAACGTTTTGGGTTGCCAACCCCTGGCCTAGTCGATAGCAGTGTTTGCAATAACGGCGTTACTAACACTGTTACTTTAACTAGTAACGAGTATTCTATAAATGGCTTTTATGTACGTTTTCAAAGCCGTATGTTTGATGTGTTTTTTTGTCAACATAACAGGCTCAAAAGCACAGCAAGTTCAATGCATGAAATATATTTTTACTAATAAAGCATCAACCGGCACTACACTAAAATGAACTTGATACCAAATAGGAAGAGGCAACGTCACATAGCAAACAACACACTCATACACACACTACTACTATTACTACTACTTCGTGGGAATAACGAGCAACAAATCAGTGACTGAAGTGACAAGCTTGCAATTTTACACTGCCCCGTTTGTGGACAAGCTGACAAGACAGCCATCGAAGCACATTCGATCTCTTTACTAACCATTGATTGATTGATTGAGACTTTTATTAGTAGGTTGCACAGTGAAGTACATATTCCGTACAACTGACCACTAAATGGTAACACCCGAATAAGTTTTTCAACTTGTTTAAGTCGGGGTCCACTTAAATTGATTCATGATACAGATATATACTATACTACCAGAGGTAACACAATCCAGTAAAAAGATTCAACAAAGCTGCCGTTTCGCAAGAGCTCTCTCGCTGATGTCACATGTCACCTAGCAACAGGCACAGGCACTGCCTTTTAAAGGCACACACACTCACATACTCTGATTTCATGAACCCTCTTTCAACTGCATATGCATTAATGTTGTTTTTAATTCTTTTAGTAACACAAGATATACTTTCCCTCGTAATTAATAGCATTTATTAAAGAGTAAGTACGTTACTAATTTAATTACTTATCTGGCAAAGTAACGAGTAACAATAACCAATTACCTTTTTAAAGTAATTTACCAAATAATGATAGTTAGCATGTCTGCATCAGGAGATCGAAGGTTCAAGTCCCGTTGTGAAGCCTGGATTTTCTGCCTGTGCGTGTGTACTGTGTGTGTATTCTCCAACTACTCCGGCTTTTTTTTTTACCTACTCAGTGACCTAGTGGTTAGAGTGTCCGTCCTGAGATCGGTAGGTTGGGAGTTCAAACCCCGGCCGAGTTATACCAAAGACTATAAAAATGGGACCCATTACCTCCCTGCTTGGCACTCAGCATCAAGGGTTGGAATTGGGGGTCGAATCACCAAAAATGATTCCCGGGCGTGGCCACCGCTGCTGCCCACTGCTCCTCTCACCTCCTAGGGGGTGATCAAGGGTGATGGGTCAAATGTAGAGAATAATTTCGCCACACCTAGTGTGTGTGTGTGACAATCATTGGTACTTTAACTTTAACTTTTAACTTTTCCCACATCCTGAAAACATGCATGTTCGGTCACTCAGAGACTCTGAATTGTCCATAAGCTTAACAAATTTCGATGTATGCTGAAATTCACTTGGGATGCATGATTACGAATAATAATCACAAGTATTTTTATCAATATTGAAATCACGATTATTAATCACGATAATTAATTTTGCTAAGTAAAACATAGTATCGGGGGGTTGCGTGCAGCTTTGCTTAGGTTACCGCTTGTTCTATAAATCGTCGGAAAATCAATCTGGAACAGTGTCTCCCCTATCTTAAATTCTAACATTAATAGAAGCAACATTTACATTTTTCCCTTTTAAGAAACATCATACCCGAAATTTCGAATTCAACAAACACGTAACTGTTTGAGCAACCGATCAATCAAAGTTTATTTATATAGCCCTAAATCACGAGTGTCTCAAAGGGCTGCACAAGCCACAACGACATCCTTGGCTCAGATCCCACATCAGGGCAAGAAAAAACTCAACCCAATGGGATGACCGCAGATGTGGGGACACCCCCCCCCCCCCCCCATTGGCGTCGCTAGGGCTTCAGCCCCCATAAAATAGGCCTGCGATATTTATTGCGATATCATTTGTTTCCCAACCCTAACAATGTAATGTCTCTCTCTCTCTCTCTCTCTCTCTCTCTCTCTCTCTCTCTCTCTCTCTCTCTCTCTCTCTCTCTCTCTCTCTCTCTCTCTCTCTCTCTCCTACTCAGTGCCAACAAGGCGAGTAACCTCGGCATTACTCCGCTGGCAGTCAACCATTGTTCCCCTATTTAATTGTCTGTGCACGGTCTTTAAAATCTCGGCTTGTTTGGAATATGGAAATATGCATTCATCTTTTTACAGTATGTCGACCTTATTCATGTTACTATTGACAAAATATGCTGAGGGTTTGTTTGTTGGAGTAAGAAAAGACTTATTAATATTTGCAAAGCACGGAATGTGCCTCAAGAAACAGCAAAAAATGAAGTAAACCCCGGTGTGACAAGGTGCCTTCATTTGCATATCCTGTCATTTTACCCTCTCTGGCTGTGGAACAGCTCTTTAAGTGCCTGAGCGGCATTGACAGTAATGGAGATAAGATTGAGAAATGGGGTTTAAAAACGTCTCTGTAGACTTGTCAGCGTTGCCAAGCCTAACAGATGCTTATGTGATCGATGTCTTACCCATTTGTCTTTCTTCACATGTTAAAGTAAGACGGTATATAGTTATTCATATTTAAAGGGTTAGCCCAGTATTTGCTCATTCATTACAGAAACGTATTTCATTTTTAAAGGTATTAATGAAACATTTTATAAAAGTACTGTATAAGACTTCAAAATATCTGGGTTTTTGATTGATTGATTGATTGAGAAGTTTATTGACATCTTAAAGAATTTAATGCTTTAAAAAGGCAAATGGATGGCACAAAAAGCCAAAAGGCTTGTTTCCATTGTGTCCCGATGCAACTTTTTTTACTCTTGATACGATACCGATATTGAGTATTGGCCGATACTGATAATAAGCCGATATGCGATAGGCTCCAGTCACCCTGCGACCCCGAGAGGGACAAGCGGTAGAAAATGGATGGAAGGATATCAGCACAAATCATAGTATCGTATTTTTCAGACTATAAGGCACACTTAAAATCCTTTCATTTTCTCAAAACTCGACAGTGCGCCTTATAACCCGGTGCGCCCAATGTACAGCATAATTCTGGTTGTGCTTACTGACCTCAAAGCAACTTTATTTGGTACATGGTGTAATTATAAGTGGGACCAGTAGATGGCAGTCATACATAAGAGATACGTGTAGACTGCAATATGATAGCAGCAATGTTCCCTCTAATTTTTCATCCGTGTGAGCAAACGCACAAACTCCCTGAGCATTCAGTGGAGCACGTGTGAGCAACATCAGATGTGCACACTGTCGCCACACTAACGTCACACCTGTCCCAAACCTGACATAACAATTTAAATGTTTCATTAAAATAATTTTCTGATACAAGTGATTTTGCCCTTTTACAATGACAATAACAAAAAAACATGTTTTTCATGATCTATGTGCGAGTATTGTATGTCTGGCTGCGGGTCCTGCCTTTAAAAGAAATGTTACCCCTTTCAGAGATTCCATTTAGTTCCTATAACTTTCTGTCTGTAAAATACATCTTTTCATTAGCATTTATGAAATCTAGTAACAATATTTCATGAATAATATCCTTAGATTAACATTCTTAATAAATGGCAGTAAAATAAGCACACATCTGATTGAGGAGTCATAGTGTTACAACCTGGCATTTACACATTGTGTGGCATTGGGGTTGTCCGACTTTTTGTGTGGCCATAAACGCAGCACTGGCTAAGTGCCATGAGTGTGTGTGTTGGTGCAAGTGAGACAGAGCGAGCGGCTTCTGTTGATATGACGGATGACAAAGTTGGTTTAAGCCTGCTTTGTATGGCAGATAATTACCAGTTTTTATAGATAAAAGTTTTTTTTACTCATGTTTTTGGTGTGGTTACAAATATATACAAATAAAGTGATTGATGTAATTCCTGTCCGTAAAGTGTCTCGACAGACGATAATTGAACTGTGTTGACAAAGATTGTTTTATTCATTGGGGCCACTCTTGTTGTCACTTGTCACTCACAGAGTTTCATTGCAAAATCATACAGAATAAATTGTAATGTGTTTATTTTGTTTAAAGTTCAGATGGGATTTTTGATTTTCTGCGCGGCATTAATTTGCTGTGCGCAGAGGACGCGTGAGCAGTGCGCAATTGTGCAGGCGCGCACCTTAGAGGGAACCTTGGATAGCAGTAAACAACCCCAAAACATAACATTTTCCATTGAGAATATAGAACATACCACACGGCGCTCCAAAATCTGTCAAAATGTTTTTAGTACGACTTCGGTAAGCTATGAAGCCGCAACGCTTGACGGATTGTCGTCGCATTAAACATACGAGTATTATTATAGTGTGTGTATAAGCACCGCAAAATGGCACCTATTAGCAGACATTATCTGGCGTTTTGTTTCGCAATAATATGCAAAACCAACTTTTCTTACCTTCTGGTACCTGCTGATGGGATATTTGGCATCTGCATAAGTCCTGAAAATGTACGTGTCGTAGTCATAAGCTTCTTCTTTTTCTCTACCTTCTTATGTGGCATTCATCTTCCCCTGTTGCCAATTCTAATATAAAGTAGTCTAAAGTTCTTACTTGTATCTGTCAGTAGACTAGCTATCAAAGCGCTAAAAACTGTAGTGGGTTTACATTATTCACCCACGGAACTTTAGTTATTAGAGGGTTCCGGTCGGACGGTTTTTCACGGGACACATTTCCGCCGTTGATGTTGCATTATAGAGCCACGGATGAGGAGATGCTGCTTCACTTTGATTTAAATGAAGTCAGAATGTCATTAAAACAGTTAGCTCCATCTTGTGAGACTTCTTCCCATCCCGTCCTTGCACGCTACACCGCTACAACAAAGACGACGGGGAGAAGGTGAGCCCCGTAAGTAAGACCGCCCACAAAACGGCACATCCTGAAGAGACGCTCAGAAAGCTACTTGAAGATGATCTGTAAAACATAATCTGTGCAACACTTTCACCAAGGAACCACCATTACATGTTATGTAGACCACAAGATAGTGTTTTAATTTAAAAAAAAATGATAATATGACCCCTTTAATGCACCTTATAATCCGGTGCGCCCTATGGTCCGAAAAATAGGGTACATACTTTTGTTTTGTTGTATTGTGGAATGTTAGAAAATATTTATGCTGTCTTAAGTTGAAATGGAGTGCCAATTGTTTTTTGGTGACACTTAGTGGCCACCATAATTCATAAGGTTAAGGGCCTACTGAAATGCAATTTTCTTATTTAAACGGGGATAGCAGGTCCATTCTATGTGTCATACTTGATCATTTCGCGATATTGCCATATTTTTGCTGAAAGGATTTAGTAGAGAACATCGACGATAAAGTTTGCAACTTTTGGTCGCTGATAAAAAAAGCCTTGCCTGTATCGGAAGTAGCAGACGAGTAGCGTGACGTCACAGGTTGTGGAGCTCCTCACATCCGCACATTGTTTACAATCATGGCCACCAGCAGCGAGAGCGGTTCGGACCGAGAAAGCGACGATTTCCCAATTAATTTGAGCGAGGATGAAAGATTTGTGGATGAGGAAAGTGAGAGTGAAGGACTAGAGGGCAGTGGGAGCGATTCAGATAGGGAAGATGCTGTGAGAGGCGGGTGGGACCTGATATTCAGCTGGGAATGACTAAAACAGTAAATAAACACAAGACGTATATATACTCTATTAGCCACAACACAACCAGGCTTATATTTAATATGCCACAAATTAATCCCGCATAACAAACACCTCCCCCCTCCCGTCCATATAACCCGCCAATACAACTCAAACACCTGCACAACACACTCAATCCCACAGCCCAAAGTACCGTTCACCTCCCCAAAATTCATACAGCACATATATTTCCCCAAAGTCCCCAAAGTTACGTACGTGACATGCACATAGCGGCACGCACGTACGGGCAAGCGATCAAATGTTTGGAAGGCGCAGCTGTATGCGTACTCATGGTACCGCATCTGCGCATCCAACTCAGTCCTCCTGGTAAGAGTCTCTGTTGTCCCAGTTCTCCACAGGCCAATGGTAAAGCTTGACTGTCATCTTCTGGGAATGTAAACAATGAAACACCGGCTGTGTTTGTGTTGCTGCAGTCGGCCGCAATACACCGCTTCCCACCTACAGCTTTCTTCTTTGCTGTCTCCATTGTTCATTGAACAAATTGCAAAAGATTCACCAACACAGATATCCAGAATACTGTGGAATTTTGCGATGAAAAGAGACGACTTAATAGCTGGCCACCATGCTGTCCCAAAATGTCCTCTACAATCCGTGACGTCACGCGCAGACGTCATCATACCGAGACGTTTTCAGCAGGATATTTCGCGCGAAATTTAAAATTGCACTTCAGTAAGCTAACCATGTGTTGCAATGTTAAGATTTCATCATTGATATATAAACTATCAGACTGCGTGGTCGGTAGTAGTAGGTTTCAGTAGGCCTTTAAGATCACGATGCAGCAAGTTCAATGATGTGGACACGTTTGTTACTGGATAGTTTTTACTACGCCTCTGCCATGGAGACTTTGTATACGTAAGTAAAATGCCACTTTACACATGTGCTGTTTTATACTACAACATTGTTCAATGAAGGACACGTTTTACATATGTCTAGCTTACGTGCTATTGTGTGTTTAGTGTCGTGCCTATGGACTACCATGTTTACCTTTTGTAAACGACTTGACTAAAATAGTAGAAAAGACTAAGCTTGTGTGCTCATTGACGGACATTTAGATGTTAATTGGCTGTCCAGGTTTGCACAAGCAAACACGCTGCAGGACTGCTTGTATCGCAGCTTATATCGGGGATTTTTCATGCAAGCCGATATTATCCGATACTTTGTTTTAACAATATCGGAATGGGACACCCCTAATTGACATGACATGCACTTGGACCTCCGTCATGCTCTCTCTTCTTGTGTTACGTACGGCGGGGGAAGGAGACGACACCACAGCAAGAATCAGTTCAATAGGTTTATTGAACCTGATAATGAAGTGTTGGGGTGTGTATGCTACTCTAAGTGAAGGGTGCAGAACGATGTGTAGAATTAATAATGTAAATGTTAGCAGAGTTTGTTGTATGTGCGTGTTGGATGAATCCTTCGTCAGACCAAAGGGGCAAGGCGAGAAGGCAGTCCGTGGGCAAGAAAGCGGTCGGGGGCTGGAGAGAAGCAACGAGGTCCGTGTCCAAGCTGGGGTCGAGGATCGAGGGAGGCAGTCCGGAATCCAGAAGGAAGTCCAGGCACACTGCTCGATCACGGGAAACAGGGGAAGCACTGCGGGGATCACAACGGACATAAGACAACGGGAACTGGGAAGTCACAGAGAGAGAGCAAGTACGTAGGAGGGAAGCCAGAGACGGGATGCTTACTACGAGGAGTGAACTACATTCCGGCACTGAATCTTCGGGTCCGCTGGTCTTTCTGCTGTCTGTCTTCATTAGCCCCAGGTGCGCTGATTACTGATTGCCTGCAGATTTGCCGGCGCGTGGCTGCGATGCGGCCAGAGCGTGTTTGCGCGCTACCAGTGGAGGTGCCAGCCAAGCATGCAGCATCTTGCCTATGAATAGGAGCACTGTATAAATAGATGTGATGTATTAGTAACAGAATTAGCAACCTGTTGCATTAAAATGTGAATAATAGCAAATAAATGAGACATTCTCTGATATAACTGTTGTCATTTGAAGTTAGGTTTGGGTTAGGTTTAATGTGTATGTTGACTGACACAAAAAAACACAGCCTCATTTCAGTGCACACAAGGAAAAAGATGAGTTTAGGCTGATCAGCCCCAATAGTATCAAGCCAATTACTCATTCTCTTAGAGGGCTATTAAAGCATGATTGCCCAGCAATTTGCATTCAAGTCAACCCTAGCCCAAGATTTTTTTTCCCATAAGCCCTCTCTTTTGTGTGGAGACTAAAAGTGTGTGTGGGAGACAGAAGGAGACGTTAATTTCCTGAGTCATTGGGAGGGGCATGCAAGCAGTCCCGTGTAATTGTTTAAACGGCATACTCGGACACCTTCCAGTAACCCCCTTTTAATTCTTGTTATCTCTCTCATTAGCCTAGGGTCAAAGGTGGGCCAGATCCTTCCAGAAACCCAAACGTAGCACGGATGTGGGGAGAGAACTGACTGTGCGCTCGATGAGGGGACTCTAATAGAAGCAGCTATTTTTGGTGCAGAATACATTATTTCAAATGTACAGTATTACCCCATTTCCAAGCTTAATTGGTTCTGTGACTGAACTCTTTACTCAAAACACTTGTATCTCGAATCTGTGTCTCTCATTTAAATTAATTGAAATTAATTTAATTGATTCTTGCCCCCTCCCCCCCAAAACGGCCCAATTTTAACATCTAACATGTCTTTTAAAATTAAAAACAAACTTTTAGATGTAAAAATGTATAAAAACAATACAATAGAATGTACTACTAATAACTTCTGTAGTTTTAGGAAGCAATGTAATAATAATGTACAACACTTATCTTGGAGAGTGAACTTTATTTGTATCTCTTGTTCTTTTCCAGCAGCTTTTCCATAATTTCAAGGATAACTGTCCATGTTTAGATTTTATTTCAACATTCTTGGCTAGAGTTATCGACTTGTTTTGCTTCAGTATCCTGCAGACACGTGGTGAAATGCTTGAATTGTTTCATTAAGTTGGCGACACGCTCTTTCATGTTTTTGATTTTTTATTTCTTTAATGCAGTGAATATCATCAACTTTTTTCTTCTTAGCACTGTCCTTCACACTCACTTTCTTCCTTTTGTGCTTGGAAAACAAAGTTAACGTATATATTCCCGTAATTAAACTGCATTCACTAAATTTAAAAAGAAAAAAAATATGTTTGTATATATTACCCACCACAGATATGTACAGTACGTTGTGAAATGAGATATTTACATAAAGATTTTAAAAATTTTAAATGTTTATTTACATACCTTAATTATTTCCAAATGGTGCCTGTAACACGGCAGTAAAACGGCTAATCAAACAAAACAGAAAAGTCATCGATTCCATTGATTTTCTCCTTTTTTAATAAGGTTCAAGATGTTTATCGGGATTCTTTTTCCTTGTACTTTGTAAACACTTAGAGTTTGAACAGTTTCTTAAAGTGGATTATTTTAGTACATTTTTAGATTTTTTTTTTGCTTAATCCATTCCATATTTTAGCCGTTAGCGAAGTAAATCCATAAACTAGCCGCACCTTTTGTATAAACCGCAGGGTGTTCAAAGCTTGGGGAAAAAGTAGCAATTTACAGTCCAGAAAATACAGTATAAAAAATACAGCTAATACTAGCAAGTAAGATCAGATGTTTTGGGCAGATTTAATGGGGTTCAGTGTGGCATTTGCTACATCAACTAATAGCTGGGATGCTTGTAACTTGTTTTTGCCTGCAACTTAAAGCATAACAATTAGCTGAGAAACAGCTCTTATCTCAAAACACTCATAACTTTTGTCTTAAGTTGATTTACCACTGTATTGCAATTTTAGACTGTGCTCACAAATGATGTGACATGGTCAAATGTATAAGAATACATTGTTATTTTATTAGTTTGAAAAATGTAACTGTGAGGATGTTGCAAACAGCTCCTTTAAATGCAGTCAGGTTAAATATCATGCGAGGCATTTAGAATATGTTCATGACAGATAGGTATATCTCCACTGTATACTCACTAAAACACACCTATACCATCACATATGCTGGCTTTTGAACTTTGCCCCTATAACGGATGGTTCTTTTCCTCTTTGGTCCGGAAGATAAGACGTCCACAGTTTCCAAAAACAATTTGAAATGTGGACTCGTCAGACCACAGATCACTTTGCATCAGTCCATCTTAGATGAGCTCGGGCCCAGAAAAGTCGGCGTCGTTTCTGGGTGTTGTTGATAAATGGCTTTCGCTTTGCATAGTAGACTTTTTAACTTGCACTTACAGATGTAGCGACGAACTTGCAATAGCAAGTTGAGAAATGTTGTTCTCAAACTGTTCGACAATTTGCTCACGCATTTGTTCACAAAGTGGTGACCCTCGCCCCGTCCTTGTTTGTGAATGACTGAGCATTTCATGGAAGCTGCTTTTATACCCAATCATGGCACCCACCTGTTCCCAGTTAGCCTGTTCACCTGTGGGATTTTCCAAATAAGTGTTTGATGAGCATTCCTCAACTTTCTCAGTCTTTTTTTGCCACTTGTGCCAGCTTTTTTGAAACATGTTGCAGGCATCAAATTCCAAATTAGCTAATATTTGCAAAAAAAATAACACAGTGTCTTGTCTTTGCAGTCCATTCAATTGAATATAGGTTGAAAAGGGTTAGCACATCATTGTATTCTGTTTTTATTTACGATTTACACAAGGTGGCAACTTCACTGGTTTTGGGTTTTGTAATTTAGTTTAAAAGTCATTTCTATATCATGAATACCAGTTGTGTTGTTTCTGCGTGGTCTCGCAAACACCCCAACCAATTGTGCAAACGACAACAAAGACAATACCTATACAAACATTTAGGAGTAGCTGTTTTGAATGTGTGTTTTGTTGGTTCTTTATTTTATTTACGTTTTGCTTGTCATTTTGATGTTTTTTACGCGTTCTGTTGACCTTTGCTCTGCTTTTGTGTTTTTTGTCATTGCGCTGAGGCGTGCAGAGGGGCGGAGCCAAGAGACACACCTATGGAGCATTTAGCAATTAGGCCTATTTAAACCTTACTGCTTTGTTTATTGATTGAGGTTCGTTTCTCTGCATTGGTCATTGATGTTAGTCATGCAACCGTACTTATTGCGTTATGTGTTTCTCTAGTTCTTCTGGCTCTTTGCTGTGCAAATTTTAGTTTTTCGTTCTGTTGCATTTGTAAATACCAATTTTAGTTGTACTTTGTTTGATGTTGCCACTTTGTTTGAGCCTTTTGCCGCACATTTTGTTGTTGCTTTTGGACAACCTTTTCAAACATTATTCCTTCGCTCTTTGTTTTTGCATAAAAGGAAAAACTCACTATCTCAAGTATATATTTCAAATTTCTAGTTGAAATAAACAAACTTAATACAAGTCATAATTCCCTGAATAGTAATTTTTCAGTGAGAAATAAAAACTTGCGTTCAGGCAATAGATCTTCTGAGGAAAAAAAATACTACTTAGGAGCATCACAAATTTGTTATACAATACTAGCTAAAAAGTTTTATTTGTCAATGTCTTATTCCAAGAAATAGTTTTCTTTGTCTTACTTTGGCCAAAAATAGAACAAACCCATTCTGAAAATATTACAATAAAAATAAAAATACCAGCAGCGGTAAATTTTAGATCCGTGAAGGAAAGAAGAAAGTGAATGTTTATAACTGAATAAATTATATATGCATAAAAATGTTAAAACTTTGTTTTAATGAATGAAGTAATGTTTATGACAACCTTTTGCCAAAACACAATGTAGAATGTGAGATATAACAGGACAATGCATACATTTATCATTTGTTTTCAAAACGGTTACAAAAAATTGGGACCCCCAAAAATTTACTGTGGGACCCCATTTTCATGACTTGATGGGGTCCCTGGGACCCCATTTTGAAAATTCCTAGCGCCAACTCTGATGGAGTATTGGTGCGTGCAAAACAGCAGCAGGCGGCTGTGGCCTGCGGGCAGGTTCTAATAGACTTAGACTTAGACATTAGAACAGTGGTTCTTAACCTTGTTGGAGGTACTGAACTCACAACAAATTACACACCTTACACACATTACCATGAATTGATTAACGTGGACCCCGAAGTTGAAAAACTTATTCGGGTGTTACCATTTAGTGGTCAATTGTACGGAATATGTACTGTACTGTATAAACTGTACTGTTTAATATTCTCTTCCTTTACAATCTGCTAGTAAACGTTTCAATCGATCAATCAAACAACGTGCAAATCAGATGGAAAATTAGAGGCAACATTGTTTGAGGGTATCCATAATGCGCCGATGGGGAGAAGTTTTTATTTACACGATAAGTCGGATGTGTCTTTACCTCCGTGGCGGAGGCTCCGCCGAACCCCTGAGGCCGACTCACCGAACGAACCACTAAGGTTCGATCGAACCCAGGTTAAGAACCACTGCATTAGACAAACTTTATTGATCCAAAAGGGAAATTATTCACAGTGATAAAAAAAGCAAGAAAATTTGAGAAGAATACCACAAATAAAGTAAAATAAAGGAAGTCAAAGATGCTGCCACTCTTTCAGGCGCATCAGAGAAAAAATAAGAAACAGTTAATACTAATCAAATATCATCCGGGGGCCATAGATAATTAATTTGTGGGCCGGATCTGCCTTTGACATCCTGACATAAATTAAAGATGCATCAATTATCGATTTTTAATTGTATCGTAGCTCCTGAATCGTATTCACCCAAAGATTCCCACCTCTAATATCTCTGTTAGTGTGGTCATGGCCTATGAACCACAAATCAGGCTAAAGTGTTCATGGACTGTCCCACTACAGTACAAGGAGAGCACATTTTGCACCAGACAAAAAGGAGATGTGACAGAGAGATAAGATGGAGTAGGGAGAAGGAGAAGTGACCCATTCACAGGACAGCAGGGAACCTGATGGGGCTGCCATGAGCTGACAGGACTGTCAACACACTTCATACAGCCAAGTGTGTGTGTGTTGCTGCCTCAGTTTGTGTGTGTGTGTCATTCAGGTGTCCACATTACCAGTGAGTCCATACTTCTGTGTGCTGGTGCAGTGTTTTTCAACCTTTTTTGAGTCAAGGCACATTTTTTTCATTGAAAAAATACGGAGGCACACCACCAGCAGAAACATTAAAAAATGAAACTCCACCAGGTTGTCTTTTTTTGGAGTTAGTTGTTGTTGTTGTTTTCCTGTGTGTAGTCCTTTCGTTCCTGTCTTGCGCTGTTATTTTGGTAGCTTTTCCTGTTCTGTTGGTGTTTTCTTGTAGCAGCTTCACGCCTTCCTTTGAGCGCTATTACCTGACCTGCTTTGTATTGGCAAACAAGACTATTTCAGTTGTGCGGGCGCTTTCCTTCTTTGTGGCATACTTGCCAACCTTGAGACCTCCGATTTCGGGAGATGTGTGTGTGTATGTGTGTGTGTGTGGGGGGGGGGGTTGTTGGGGCAGGGGCGTGGTTGGGTGCGTGGTTAAGAGGAGAGGAGTATATTTACAGCTA